>NC_053026.1:513392491-513414814 GCF_003073215.2 Triticum urartu
GAACAAATTACTGTTAAGCAATTGATAAAATTGAGCATAGTTATGAGAATATCTAGGTATGATCATGTATATATGCATCACGTCCGAGACAAGTGGACCGACTCCTGCCTGCATCTACTACTATTACTCCACTCATCGACCGCTATCCAGCATGCATCTAGAGTATTAAGTTAAAAACAGAGTAACGCCTTAAGCAAGATGACATGATGTAGAGGGATAGACTCATGCAATATGATGAAAACCCCATCTTGTTATCCTCGATGGCAACAATACAATACATGCCTTGCTGCCCCTATTGTCACTGGGAAAGGACACCGCAAGATTGAAACCAAAGCTAAGCACTTCTCCCATTGCAAGAAAGATCAATCTAGTAGGCCAAACCAAACTAATAATTCGAAGAGACTTGCAAAGATAACCAATCATACATAAAAGAATTCAGAGAAGATTCAAATATTCTTCATAGATAAACTTGATCATAAACCCACAATTCATCGGTCTCAACAAACACACCGCAAAAAGAAGATTACATCGAATAGTTTTCAATAAGAGAGGGGGAGAACATTGTATTGAGATCCAAAAAGAGAGAAGAAGCCATCTAGCTAATAACTATGGATCCGTAGGTCTGAGGTGAACTACTCACACTTCATCGGAGAGGCTATGGTGTTGATGTAGAAGCCCTCCGTGATCGATGCCCCCTCCGGCGGAGCTCCGGAACAGGCCCCAAGATGGGATCTCGTGGATGCAGATAGTTGCGGCGGTGGAATTAGGTTTTTGCTCCGTATCTGATCATTTGGGGGTACGTAGGTATATATAGGAGGAAGGAGTACATTGGTGGAGCAACAGGGGGCCCATGAGGGTGGAGGGCGCGCCTGGGGAGTAGGCGCGCCCCCTACCTCGTGGCCTCCTCTTTTATGTCTTGACGTAGGGTCCAAATCTCCTGGGTCTTGTTCATTGAGAAAATCACGCTCCCGAAGGTTTCATTCCGTTTGGACTCTGTTTGATATTCCTTTTCTTCGAAACCCTAAAATAGGCAAAAAAAACAGCAATTCTGGGCTGGGCCTCCGGTTAATAGGTTAGTCCCAAAAATAATATAAAAGTGGATAATAAAGCCCAATAATGTCCAAAACAGTAGATAATATAGCATGGAGCAATAAAAAATTATAGATACATTGGAGACGTATCACCCCAACGCGCGACGACAACCGTCACGCCGGATATACTAAAAGCAAATCCGGCCGGGCGGAACACAGCAGACAAGACTCATATGAACTGCGTCATGATATAGCCCGGCACAGAGGCGCCGCACACCCCCTATGCTTCACTGATGAAGTAATGAATCATGAATTCCCAGAAGGGTTTAAACCCGTAAACATTGAATCATATGACGGCACCACAGACCCCGCGGTATGGATAGAGGATTTCTTCCTACACATTCACATGGCCCGCGGGGATGATCTACACGCCATCAAGTATCTCCCGCTAAAGCTCAAAGGGCCGGCTCGGCATTGGCTGAATAGCTTGTCGACAAACTCCATCGGAAGCTGGGAGAGCCTGGCAGACGCATTCCTGGACAACTTCCAGGGCACTTATGTGCGGCCACCGGATGCTGATGATTTAAGTCACATAAAACAGCAGCCCGTAGAGTCAGCCATGAAATTCTGGACTCGGTTCCTCATTAAAAAGAACCAAATTGTCGACTGTCCAGATGCCGAAGCCCTAGCGGCCTTTAAACATAGCATCCGTGATGAGTGGCTCACCCGACATCTCGGCCAAGAGAAGCCAAAATCCATGGCAGCCCTCACGACACTCATGACCCGCTTTTGCGCAGGCGAAGATAGCTGGTTGGCCCGTAGCAACAACACAACAAGCAACCCTGGCACATCAGAAGCCAGAGATAGCAACGGCAAATCCTGACGCAAGAAACACAAGCGCCGCAAAAATGGTGGAAACGCCGAAGATATGGCAGTCAATGCCGGATTGAAGGGCTCTACGTCCAGTCAGCGGAACGGGCCACTCACGAATGACAATTCGGGGCCGTCCAGTCTGGACCGCATACTCGACCGCCCATGCCAAATTCATGGCACCCCAGGAACACCAGCCAGTCATACCAACAGAGAATGCTGGGTCTTCAAACAAGCCGGCAGGTCAGGTGCCAAAAACAAAGATAAGGGGTCTCAAAGCGACGATGGCGACAAGGAGCCCAGATCACCGAGTACAGGAGGGCAAAAGAAATCCCCCTGCAAATCCAAACGGTGAACGTGGTAAACGGCACCTACACTCCCAACCCGGACTAGACGCACACCCTTAGGGATGTCGACTTAACGGAACCAGTCGTCCCACAATTTAAACTAGGGCCGATCACCTTCAATCGCACGGATCGTCCGGTTAACACTAATCAGGGCAATCCAGCCGCACTAGTCCTCGACCCAATAATTTACGGGTTCCACCTCACGCGAGTCCTTATGGACGGAGGTAGTAGTCTAAACCTTCTTTATCAGGACACAGTGCGCAAGATGGGCATCGATCATTCGGTGATCAAGCCCACTAAAACCACCTTCAACGGTATTATACCAGGTGTGGAGGCCTTCTGTACAGGCTCCATCGCCCTTGAGGTAGTCTTCGGATCACCAGACAATTACCGTGACGAAGAGTTAATCTTCGACATCGTCCCCTTTCACAGTGATTATCAGGCACTGCTCGGACGAACCGTGTTTGTTCGATTCGATGCAGTACCACATTATGCCTACTGAGGGAGTCCTGGATTAGGGGGTGTTCGGATGGCCGGACAATATCTTCAGCCGGACTCCTGGACTATGAAGATACAAGATTGAAGACTTCGTCCCGTGTCCGGGAGGGACTTTCCTTGGTGTGGAAGGCAAGCTTGGCGATACGGATATGCAGATCTCCTACCATTGTAACCGACTCTATGTAACCCTAACCCTATTCGGTGTCTATATAAACTGGAGGGTTTTAGTCCGTAGGACAACATACACAACAACAATCATGCCATAGGCTAGCTTTTAGGGTTTAGCCTCTCTGATCTCATGGTAGATCTACTCTTGTACTACCCATATCATCAATATTAATCAAGTAGGACATAGGGTTTTACCTCCATCGAGAGGGCCCGAACCTGGGTAAAACTTCGTGTCCCTTGCCTACTGTTACCATCCGGCCTAGACGCACAGTTCGGGACCCCCTACCCGAGATCCGCCGGTTTTGACACCGACATTGGTGCTTTCATTGAGAGTTCCTCTGTGTCGTCGCCGTCAGTCTTGATGGCTCCTACGATCATCAATGGCGATGCAGTCCAGGGTGAGACCTTCCTCCTGGACAGATCTTCGTCTTCGGCGGCTTCGCACTACGGGCCAATTCACTTGGCCATCTGGAGCAGATCGAAAGCTATGTCCCTGGCCGTCAGGTCAGATCTGGAAGTTTAAACTACACGGATGACATCCGCGGGGACTTGATCTTCGACGGATTCGAGCCACTGCCGGGCGCGCCGCACAGTCACGACGAGCATGATCTAGCTCTGCTGCCGAACAGTGCCCTGGAGGCCACACCCGCATCGGCTTCGACCCTTAATTCGGAGCCAACTGCGCCGATCGAGGATGGGTGGTTGGACGCTGCCTCGGGGGCTGCGATCCCAATGGCGATCGAGCCGAACACCAGCCCCGCACTCTGCAAAACTCATGACTCCAAGGAGCCGAACTCCTCTCCGGACTCCGAACCCTCCGCGCCCCTGCCGATCGAATCCGATGGGGCGCCGATTATGGAGTTTACTGGCGCGGACATCTTTCAGCACTCGCCTTTCGGCGATATTCTGAAGACACTGAAGTCTCTCTCTTTATCAGGAGAGCCCTGGCCGGACTACGGTCAGCAAGGTTGGGATTCGGACGATGAAGAAATTCAAAGCCCACCCACCACCCACTTTGTAGCCACTATCGACGATTTAACCGACATGCTCGACTTCGACTCTGAAGACATCGATGGTATGGACGCCGATGAAGAACCAGCGCCTATTGGGCCCTGGAACGCCACCTCGTCATATGACGTATATATGGTGGACGCACCAAAAGATGACGACGAGGAGCGGAAGGACGCACCGAAAGCTTGTTCCCTCGAAAAGCAGTCAAAGCAGCGACGCAAGCGCCGCCCCAAATCCCGCCTCGACAGAAATAGCGATCATACAGACCCAGCGCTGGAGCAGGGCGAACCGCTGCCGGACAACGGCAATCCGGATAATCAAACCGAACAAACAAATCCTATCAGGGCTAATGGTCCGGACGACATAACCCCGGACAGACACCCGGAGCAGCAGACTGCCCGTAAAAGGCTTGTTGCCACCGCGAGGAGTCTGAAAAAGCAGAAGCAAAGGATTAAAGCCGCGCAAGACACACTCCAAATTAGATGGAGTAAAATACTCAACACTGCAGCAAGGTACAGCGACAATCGCCCCTCCAAGAGCTAACCAAAGTGGAAGCTGCTACCCGAATTCGATGAGGAGGCCTCAGAACCCCCACAACCAAATATCAAAGTAGCCACCTGGTCGGATAGACAACCCCTCTACCAACACAGATCGGCATACAATGCCGCTCACAATACAATACGCGACCCATGCGAGGGCTCGCACCCAAAGGACGGCACAACAAGATCCATCTATGGACCACACAAGCGCGCCCCAGCATACAATGCAACACAACAAACATCCGAACAACACGGTATACCCAGCTACAGGGGTGCCGCACACCCCCTATGTTTCACCGACGAGGTGCTGGACCACGAATTTCCAGAGGGATTCAAGCCCGTAAACATAGAGGCATACGACGGAACAACAGACCCTGGGGGTCTGGATTGAGGACTACATCCTTCATATCCATATGGCTCGAGGAGATGATCTCCACGCCATCAAGTACCTACCCCTCAAGCTCAGAAGGGCCAGCTCGTCACTGGCTCAAAGGCCTACCCGAAAGCTCCATTGGAAGTTGGGAAGAGCTCGAAGACTCCTTTCGGGCAAATTTTCAAGGGACTTATGTCCGACCTCCGGATGCAGACGATTTGAGTCATATAACTCAACAGCCCGGAGAGTCAGCCCGAAAGCTTTGGAACAGGTTTCTCACTAAAAGAACCAGATTGTCGACTGTCCGGACGCCAAAGCCTTGGCAGCTTTCAAGCATAGCGTCTGTGACGAATGGCTCGCTAGACACCTCGGCCAAAATAAGCCGAGAACGATGGCCGCACTAACAAACCTCATGACCCGCTTTTGCGCGGGTGAGGACAGCTGGCTAGCCAGATGCAGCACCAGCGACCCGAGTACATCTGAAGTTAGAGATGGAAACGGGAAATCACGGCGCAACAACAATAACAAATGTCGGAATAAAGAAGAGAGCACGAAGGGAACGGCAGTAAATGCCAGATTCAAAAGCTCTCGGCCAGATCAAAAGCCGCCCCCCTAAAGGCACCAGGGATGAATTGTCTAGCCTCAACAAAATTTTGGACCAAGTATGTCAGGTTCATAGTACCCCTGGTAAACCTGCTAATCATACGCACAGAGAATGTTGGGTCTTCAAGCAGTCCGGCAAGCTCAATGCCGTACACAAGGGGGAGGATACACCAAGTGAAGACAAGGACGAGCCCCCCAAGCAAGACACGGGGGAACAAAAGAAATTTCCACCAGAAGTCAAAACAGTAAACGTGTTACACGTAATCAAGGGAAAAAACAACGCGGCACTCCCAGGAAAATATACCCAAGTGCCTGTCACCACGAAATCCTGCCACTGGTCATCTCAACAGATCACTTTCGACCATCGCGATTACTCAGCAAGTATCCGACACGCAGGATGGGCTGCCCTGGTATTAGACCCAGTAATTGGCGGATATCACTTCACAAGAGTCTTGATGGACGGCGGCAGTAGCCTAAACCTAATATATCAGGATACAATCCGCGGGATGGGGTTAGACCCAACACAAATTCGCCATAGCAATACTACCTTTAAAGGAGTAACGCCAGGCCCAGGGGCTCGTTGTACGGGCTCCCTCCTACTACAAGTTATATTCGGCTCCCCCGATAACTTCCGTCGCGAGCATTTAACTTTCCACATCGCTCCGTTTCAAAGTGGCTATCAAGCACTGCTCGGACGCGAAGCTTTCGCTCGCTTTAATGCAATACCACACTACGCCTCCCTCACACTCAAGATGCCCGGTCCACGTGGCATCATTACAGTGCACGGAAATATCAAGCGATCTCTGCGCGCCGAAGAGAGTGAGGCTGCCTTGGCAGCCGCACACTAAAGGCGCCCGGACAAGCGAAAGCATCCAATTAGGTCGTCAAGACCTCAGATACAACTAATCAAGTCCGGCGCCGCTATTTATACGGAATAAGTGGTCACACCCCTATTTGTCAATACAAGGGGCTCAACGCGCGCAGACAAGTGGCAATTTCTTATCATCTTGAAATATACATGGTTTCTTTAAAAACTATCTTTTTGCACGACAACTTTTTCACTTAACTTCCTCTCTTTTATAGACGATCATTGTGCTACACCCGTCCAGGATACGGCACAACCGAGACACAGGCGCAGACGTGCAGCAGGGACCCGCTCCAAGGATTCTTTTTAGATTAAGACCCTGCGTAAACCTTTTTTACTGTCTCTTGTTGATACATATCCACCGTTGAGGAGGATGCTGACGTCTTGGCATGTGGCCACGCCAGAACAATGCACGTACCTGGACACAAGGGGCTTCTTACAAATGCCACTATTTAGGCCCGGTTTATACCACAAAGACCGAATACCTTAGGGAGTGTTCGACGTCGCGAGTTTGGCCCTATATGCATCAGATCCGAATCATTGTCTTTAGTCAAATGTTGGGTTTGCCCGTCTCCTGTGTTTTGGTGCCTTACGTTCCGCCTTGCCGGCTAAGGTAGCACCAGGAGAACTATTGCGGTTGTGCCCTGGTTCATCCGGACGAGCACCTCAGTAAAGAAAGCCGAAAACTGACTGTCATGATTTAGCGTGAGACTGGTCAACCACTCGATGACCTATGGGAATGTTAGAATTCCTCCGCCTTAACGAAGGGCCGTTTCCCGGTCAGGCATGTACGCACCCCAGAATCAGGAGAGTGCGGAGCCACCAGGGGCTATCTAGTAGCCCCACTGTCAAACTCCTATGGCTAAGTGAAAGTGCTAAAGCATTATAGTCCGGTTGCCTCACTCGCTCCGCTATCACCTCCTTAATAGGACCAAGACGTTGGGTTAAGTGTGAACGCGTGTTTTTGCGAGCACCTCCGCATTATATGCGTGGGGGTTGAAGCCGACGACTGCAATCTTTCAGGTTATACACATGTATACATAAACGGCCGCCCAGGAGGCATCATATTACTTTCAGGCAAAAGTATAAAAATAGCCTTATAAAAATTTATAAAAGCATTTCGCTTACAATGATATTACATATCACTCAAACATAATATTTTTTGAGCACAGGGTCTCTATGAAACGGGCACCCTCAAGAACTTCTTCAAAGTAGTGCTCAGCAGCCTTTCGACCTATAGTCGAATCCCGCGCTGCAACATTGGTAGCATCCATCTCCGCACAGTATGCCTTAACACGGGCAAAGGCCATCCGTGCGCCCTCTATGCACGCCGACCTCCTCATCGCATTAATGCGCGGCACCATGTCAAGGACCTGCTGCACCAAGCCGAAATAGCTGTTCGGTTTTGACCTTTCCGGCCATAGCTGATCCACAACAGACCTCATGGAGAGTCCGGACAACCTATTTAGTTCAGCCCATTCGGCTAATTGGTCAGTCAATGAAAGTGGACGCTCGGGAGAATGGAATTATCTCCAAAACAGCTGGTCTACTTCACGGTCCGTCTGACCCTGGAAGTACTTGGCCGCATCGGCAGCGCTCGCCGCCATATCCATATACACATCCACCAAACTCCACAGCCGATCCAGAGGGGCATACCGTGGATCTCCGAATTTCCTCCGCAACATAAAGGATTTCCCAGCTACAATATCCCCGGCTTCCCGCAGCTCCTCCTTCTTTGCCCTCATAGCAGAGCGGAGATCCTTTTTCGTCGCAGCAGCCTTCTCAAGGTCCGATGCCTTCGCTTGGTTTTCCTTTCCAAGAACCCAGCAACGGTCGGCGGCGGCTTTTAATTCTATAGCCATCTTGGCCGTCTTGTCTCGGGTCTCGCCATGCGCGGACTTCTTGGCTTGCAACTCTCCGGCCGCCTTCACAGCAGCCGCATTACCCAACATCGCTTGTTCCTTGGCTCGGGCAAGTTCTGCCCGCAAGGCTTCAACAGTGGCAGCTCCATCTGCAGTCACAACATATTAAAGATATTGGCATCATGCTGCTCTTCCTATGTGGCGTTTACCAGATAATGACACTTACCCTGTGCCTCGTCAAGCCTTTTGTTAACAAGCTCGATGTCGGCGTCTGCCGCATCCAACTGCCGCTCTAAATGGGCAAACTCGCTAGTCCGGCTAGCCACCGGAGCTTCCATCACCTGAACATAGAGGCAGTATGGTTATTACCTGGGAATATGATCCTCTGTTCGTCGTCGTTTCCAACGACAACTAGAGTCTCAGGGGCTACTATCTACACAGGGCACACCTAGCATGTGCAGGACTATCATACATTCTTTTACGTACCGCAAAGCCTGTCAGTAGACTCATAAAAGCTTCATGCAATCCGCTTTCGGCGGACGATATTCTCTCCATCACCGTATTCATCAGCACACGGTGTTCATCTGAGATGGCCGCTCGCCCCACCAACTCCCTCAGAACATCCGATCGCACACCAGACGGTGCCAGACTCTTTTGTCTGCTCTCTTCGGGAGCCGGACACTGGGAGCTTCGGGGGTCAATGGGATTATCTTCTGGCCTCACCGAACTCGGAGAGGCCCTCCGCGATGACACTTCAGGGTCGCCCGCTTTTGGAACGGAGGAGTCCGGAGGAGGCGTTTCGCTCTCCATCATCTCTGGAAGAAGATCCCCTGAAGACGAGCTCATTTGAGAGGGGCTAAGGCCCGAACTGCAAAAATATATGCGGTGGTTATTTTCTCAGAAGAAAAAGATGGCATATCTGTACTATTAAAAGTATTTCGGGTCACTTACGACTCGCGTGAGAATTGATCCCCCCGCGGACTTTGTGCGGCAACGGCGCCCCCCGAAGTAAGACCCTCTGCGGGAGACTTCTTCTCCCATTTGGAAGCTTCGGCTTCCGAATCCCCGGGCGCAGTCCTTTTCCTCTTCTGGTCGTCTTCCTTCATGGAGACGCTCAGAATGGGCAGCGTTGGGGGCCCGCGTCCGCCCGCATTATCCTCCACAGTATCTTCCTTCAAGGGCTCCGGGCAAGGTGCGGTCTGGAGCATCTTTTCCAATACCGGATTTTCCAAACCCTCAGGGAGGGGGGCCGAACACCGAATCAACTTCGCCTTTGTTAGCCAGTCCTGGTCAAAAAGCAAACTTTCAGAAATAACTTCGTAACAAAGGAGAGATAGTATGTTCGGCCGGAAGATGCCTTACCTGTTCGGTGGCACGGTTACTACTCAGGCCCATGTCCTCGGTGATTTCCGGACACTCCACTTGAGGTCCAAAGAATGACTTGTACATATCCTCGTGTGTCAGGCCGAGGAAATTTTGAATGGCACGCGGTCCCTCGGGATTGAACTCCCACAGGCGAAGAGGCCGGCGTTTGCAAGGCTGGACTTGACGAACCAGCATAACCCGTATTACCGCAACCAAACTGAAATCTCCATTGAAGAGATCTCGAATGCAGCTTTGCAGTATAGGCACGTCCTTGGCTGGCCCCCAGCTCAGACCTCTGCTGATCCATGACATCAGCTGTGGTGGGGGGCCCAAGCTGAAAACAGGGGGGCCACCCACTTGGCACTTCTAGGAGCTGTGATGTAGAACCACTCCTGTTACCACAATTCAGACACCTCTGGGATGGAACCTTTGGGCCATGGAGCTCCCGTCATCTTGCGTATTGAGGCACCTCCACACGCTGCATGTTGCCCCTCGATCATCTTCGGCTTCACTTCAAAAGGTCTTGAGCCATAGGCCAAAGTGAGGGGTAAGTCGGAGGAAGGCCTCGCACACGACAATAAATGTCGTGATATGAAGAAAGGAGTCCGGAGCTAGATCATGAAAGTCTAGCCCATAGTAAAACATCAAACCCCTTACGAAAGGATCCAGAGCAAGGCCTAGACCTCGGAGGAAGTGGGAGACGAACACGACGTTCTCGTTGGGTTCGGGGGTGGGGACGGCCTGCCCTCGGGGAGGCAGCCGATGCAAAATCTTGGCGGTCAGATATCTGGCCTCCCTCAACTTTTTGATGTCTTCTTCCGTGACGGAGGAAGGCATCCATCAGCCTTGAAGGCTAGATCCGGACATGACTGAAGGTTCGGAGCACATGACCTGAACTTCGGGCATTTGAGCTTGAGGTGGGGGAAGGATTCGATTGAGCACGGGAGGGAAAAATAAAAGCCTTGTCCCCTTTATAGAGAGGGTGAATATCAAGCGTCCTCTCCGTGTCCGTTTGGACTTGCCTATAATCTAAGAGTTCTAGAAGCGGTTGGGTTACCCACGCCCGTATTAATGAGAATCCCGGAATAAGGGGACATGATCTCTGCTTTAACAAGACGTGCCAAGGAAACCGCCTCGCATGACGCGCTGAGGTGGGATAATAAAACGACTCGGATAAAGGCTTGGCCGTGGTGTGTCACACTACAGAATACGTCAGCAGATTAGATTTGTGTAAATATTATTCTCTCTATGGCAATATGTGAAAACTTATTTTGCAGAGCCGGACACTATCTTTGTGTTCAAAATCTTCTATGAAGTACTTGGAGGAGGAACCCGCCTTGAAATGCTGAAGACAATCTGCGCGCCGGACTCGTCGTCATTGAAGCCTGGTTCAGGGGCTACTGAGGGAGTCCTGGATTAGGGGGTGTCCGGATGGCCGGACTATATCTTCAGCCGGACTCCTGGACTATGAAGATACAAGATTGAAGACTTCGTCCCGTGTCCGGGAGGGACTTTCCTTGGCATGGAAGGCAAGCTTGGCGATACGGATATGCAGATCTCCTACCATTGTAACCGACTCTATATAACCCTAACCCTATCCGGTGTCTATATAAACCGGAGGGTTTTAGTCCGTAGGACAACATACACAACAACAATCATACCATAGGCTAGCTTTTAGGGTTTAGCCTCTCTGATCTCGTGGTAGATCTACTCTTGTACTACCCATGTAACCAATATTAATCAAGCAGGACGTAGGGTTTTACCTCCATCGAGAGGGCCCGAACCTGGGTAAAACTTCGTGTCCCTTGCCTCCTGTTACCATCCGGCCTAGACGCACAGTTCAGGACCCCCTTCCCGAGATCCGCCTTGACACCGACACCTACCATAAGCTCAAGATGCCCGGTCCGCGTGGCGTCATCACGGTTAATAGCAAGGCCAAACTTTCCCTCGGCACCAAGGAGTATACCGCTGCTTTAACAGCAGAAGCTACAAGTAGCACCTTCCAACCGACGCTCGAATCGATGGCCTAACTCCCAGACACCGCTAAAGGACTTCGAAATACTTCGCGGCAGAATAGCCCGACTCGTCCAGAGCTCAATTAAACACTCCGGCGAAAGCCAGGACAGGCCACATACCGCGGCTCAACCGCTCTGCGGCACACAAGCATTTCTTACATTTTGTTTGTAGGTTTAACTTTGCGTAGACCAGGACTGGCCATATGGAAGCAGCTCTAACGCGCAAGGGAATCCTTAGATATTCCCCGCGATGACCATCCAACCACACTCCGGATCCGCACACAGCTTCTTCCCCCTGGTCTCAGCAGGTTCCACAGTCATATTTCTTTTTTACCACGTTACCTATACTCACACGCATCGACATACTATTCAAATACAACATGTGTATTTATATAACGCTTATCTGCAGTTATTTCTTATTGAAATTCTTTTATCAAGTGGCATCCGCACACCGCGATATGCTTTAAATATGCCAGGGGCTTCGCTTTACCCATAATACGGCAATGAAGTCCGAACACCTTCTTGGAAGTTCGGCACCCCGAACTTATAGCATTATATGCATCAGTTCCGAATCATGTCTTGGGTAAAATGTTGGGTTTGCCCGGCTCCCATGTTTTGCTGCCTTACGTTCCACTATATCGGCTAAGGTGGCACAGGGAGAACTACTGCGATTGTGTCCCGGTTCTTCTGGACAAGTACCTCAGTAGAGAAAGCCGAAAACTGACTGTCATGATACGACGAGAGCTGGTCAGCTATTCGAGAGGTTGTAAAATCTTTAAGGATTTCTCCCGCATAATGCCATAACCAATGCAACATGCGATGGATCGGCTTTTCTTCCGATCAGGTGCTTATATAGCCCCATCGTACGGTCTTCCGAACACCAGGGGCTGTGCCTACCTTCCTTTTATAAATCTCCTATGGCTAAGTGAGAGTGATAAAGCCCTATAGTCTGATTGCCTGGTTCGTTATGCTGGACACCTCCTTCGAAGGACCCAAAACTGGGATAGTGATCAGGTTTATCCCGAACACCCCCGTACTTCCTACATGGGGGGAGAAGCCGACTAAAAGTGCAACTATCCCAAGGTGGTTTTGGTAATTCCTAACAACATATAGCTCATTGAGCTAATGCTATTTCAAGATTAATATCTCAGGAAAGCTCAATGATTGGCATGGCATGGATGAGAAAAGTGGATCCCTCAAAATGCTAAGGACAAAGGATTGGCTCAAGCTCAAAGCTCAAGACTCTACATTTTCCATTTTAGTGATCCAAGATCACATTGAGTCTATAGGAAAGGCCAATACTATCAAGGAGGGATGAGGTGTTGCTTAATGAGGTTCTTGCCCAAAATGCTTAGTGATATGCTCCAAAACCCTCAACTACTTTCTCACATCCACATATGACCTAAACCAAAAGTCAAACTCGGCCCCACCGATTCTTCCTATCCGGCGCCACCTAGTTTCAAATGTCATAGCCACTGCCACAAACCCTAGGCAAATCGGTCTCACCGATAGGGATCTCGGTCTCACCGAGATGGGGTTGTAATCTCTCTGTTTCCCTTCGTAACATTTTGGTCTCACCGAGATGAGCGATCGGTCCCACCGAGATTACAATGTAAACTCTCTGTTTTCCCTTCGTAACGTTTCGGTCTCACCGAAATGAGCGATCGGTCCCACCGAGTTTACCTGACCAACTCTCTGGTTAGCTTATTACCAAAATCAGTCTCACCAAGTTTGTGTAATTGGTCTCACCGAGATTACGTTATGCCCTAACACTAAACATATCGGTCCTATCGAGTTGCATGTCGGTCCCACCGAAAACCCTAATAGTCACTAGCTTTGCTGAATCGGTCCAACCGCGTTTAACCATTTGGTCCCACTGAGTTTGGGAAGTTATGTGTAACGGTTAGATTTTGTGTGGAGGCTATATATACCCCTCCACCTCCTCTTCATTCATGGAGAGAGCCATCCGAACGAACCTACACTTCCAACTTACTTTTTCTGAGAGAGAACCACCTACACTTGTGTTTAGACCAAGATATTCCATTCCTACCATATGAATCTTGATCTCTAGCCTTCCCCAAGTTGCTTTCCACTCAAATCTTCTTTCCACCAAATCCAAATCCTGTGAGAGAGAGTTGAGTGTTGGGAGACTATCATTTGAAGCACAAGAGCAAGGATTTCATCATCAACACACCATTTGTTACTTCTTGGAGAGTGGTGTCTCCTAGATTGGCTAGGTGTCACTTGGGAGCCTCCGACAAGATTGTGGAGTTGAACCAAGGAGTTTGTAAGGGCAAGGAGATCGCCTACTTCATGAAGATCTACCGCTAGTGAGGCAAGTCCTTCGTGGGCGATGGCCATGGTGGGATAGACAAGGTTGCTTCTTCGTGGACCCTTCGTGGGTGGAGCCCTCCGTGGACTCGCGCAACCATTACCCTTCGTGGGTTGAAGTCTCCATCAATGTGGATGTATGATAGCACCACCTATCGGAACCACGACAAAAACATCCATGTCTCCAATTGCGTTTGAATCCTCCAAACCCTTCCCTTTACATTCTTGCAAGTTGCATGCTTTACTTTCCGCTGCTCATATACTCTTTGCATGCTTGCTTGAATTGTGTTAAGATTGCTAGACTTATCCAAAGTTTCTAAAATCTGCCAAGAACTAAAATTGGGAAAAGGCTAGATTTTTATTTGGTCAAGTAGTCTAATCACCCCCCTCTAGACATACTTTAGATCCTACAAGTGGTATCAGAGCTTTGGTCTCCATTTGCTTTGATTTTCATAGCTTTTGGAAGTCATAGCCTTGGTTTCACAACCTACGAGCATATGGCGTCTAGCGAGGGAAATTACCACCGTAGAGGTCCTTACTTTGATGGCACTAATTTTGCTAGTTGGAAGCATAAGATGAAAATGCATATTCTTGGACATAACCCCGCCATTTGGGCTATTGTGTGTATTGGCTTGCAAGGTGAATTCTTTGATGAGAGAGAACCGAACCGTGAAGCTACTGCGGAAGAGTTGAAGATGCTACAATACAATGCTCAAGCTTGTGATATCCTCTTCAACGGATTGTGCCCCCGAAGAATTCAACAAAATCAGCTGTCTTGAGAATGCAAAGGAAATTTGGGATACTTTGATTGATATGCACGAAGGTACCGACTCCGTCAAGGAATCCAAGTTGGATGTGCTTCAAAGTCAACTTGACAAGTTCAAAATGAAGGATGGTGAAGGTGTCGCTGAAATGTACTCTAGGCTTGCTCTTATCACAAATGAGACTGCCAGCTTAGGAAGTGAAGAGATGACTGACAAATTCATCATCAAGAAGATCCTAAGAGCCTTGGATGGAAAATATGATACCGTATGCACATTGATCCAAATGATGCCAAATTACAAAGATCTCAAGCCAACGGAAGTCATTGGAAGAATTGTTGCTCATGAGATGTCACTCAAGGACAAGGAGGAGCTCCATAACAAGTCAAGTGGTGCTTACAAAGCCTCATGTGAAGCTCCCACATCATCAAGTGAGAAACAAACCTTCAATGAAGAATTGAGCCTAATGGTGAAGAACTTCAACAAGTTCTACAAGAGTAGAAGCAAAGAGAGAAGTTCCAAGTCAAGGTCCTACAATGACAAAATATCTTCTAGTCGAGAGCGAAACTGCTACAATTGTGGAAGACCCAGACACTACTCCAATGAGTGTACGGCCACCTACAAGAGAAGGAGTAGGGATGATCATTATGAATGAAGACCCTCTCGGAGAAGCAAAGATTCGGAAAGGAAGGACAAGTCATCAAGGAGCTACACAAGACGAAGACATCAAGCTCATGTGGGTGAATGGGTATCCGGCTCCGACTCCGAAAATCACTCCGAGAGAAGCTATCACTCCGACTCCGAATATACTCAAGATGAAGGTGTTGCCGGTCTGGCACTTGTGTCAACCAAGTACTACGACATATTTGATTCACCAAATGAAGGAATTGGAAGATGCTTCATGGCCAAAGGTCCAAAGGTATCACACCCCGAGTATGTTGATTTCAATAGTGATGAAGATGACTTGTTAGGTGATGATGATTTACTTATTAATCATGCTAATAAAGATGAAACAAATGACAATGATAAGGATAAGATTGAGTCTCTAACTAAAGAAATAAACACTCTTAAGTTAGCTCATGAAACTATCTTAGGAGATCATCGAGAACTTTTAAGGACTCATGAGAAATTACGTTTTGAGAAGCTCAATCTGAGCAAGAGCATGAGTTCTTAAAGGCAATCAATGATGATCTTCGCAAGAAAAGTTCTTCTTACATTGCCAAGCGTTTACTCTTATCCACTTACATGCCTCAAGTCAAGTCTAGTAACAAGAACAAGAAGGATTCTTCCTCTAGTAGTAACAATAATCATGCTAAATCCAATATTGTTGCTTCTAGTAGTTCTCTTGATTCCACTAATGATTCTCTTAGCCAAGTTACACTTGAGCAAGAAAATAGCTTATTGAAGGGAATATAGAGAAAGGTGTTTACAAGAGCCTTGCCAGGAGTAAGCAATTCGAGGAAATTGTACGCAAGCAAGGAATGCACCGGAAGAATCAAGGTGTTGGTTTTGAACGAAAGTTCAATGCCAATGGAGTTGAGTGGGAAGAAGATCAATACCCCAAGACGAAGTTTGTTCCTCAACAAGAGAAGTATGATCCTACTTCTTCAAAGGGACACAAGCTCAAGATGATCTTCCACCACAAGACCACAAGCAAAAAGGCAAGGACAAGCTTCAAGAGGAAATTGATGCATTTGAAGAAGCTCCTAAGGCCTTGGTCAAGTGGGTTCCCAAGACTACATCAAGTTCCACTTCATCAAGTACAACTACAACTCCGAGGATTCCCATCAAGATGGTGTGGATCCCGAAGAAGAAGAACTAGAGAGTTCTTGAGGGTGACTCCGCCAACATACTTCACTCTTATCATTTTGGCAAGAACAAGTGCAATCAACTTCCACATCTTGCACTAGTTCAAGGAGTCACAAACCCTCTTGTTGGTAAGACAAGGGACAAGGTAACCTAATGCTCTCATAGACATCATCTTGTGTGTGCATCACTCTATGTCTATGGATATCCTTGTTTGTTCCTTGTGGGACTAACCCGCGTAGGTATTGAAAGTGCAACTCACTCCAAAGGATAGCTCCGAATGATCTATATCAACTTAGAGCATCCACATCTTCAACACCTACATGAAGTCATCATCGACAAAACCCAAGGTTAGTTCATCCCTCTTAGGGGGGATCTCACATCTAGGGGGAGCTTTACTCTAAGAATTGAGCTAAAGCAACTCTAATGGTGTGAACACAACAAAGCTTTATGTAAAAGTGGTAACCCCACTTGTGCTTAAACGATGAGTATGACCTATGATCAAATGTTATCATTTGACTCCTAAGTCAATATACTCATATATAGATGACCTAGTCATCGCCAATTGCTTGATAGATGCTAGAATTGTTTGTGCATGATCTGCCACATATTTCATTTGTCATTTTATTGTGTGAGCATGTTGGTTGCATAATTTACTCATTCGAGGACATCCACTTGTTGTTTTGATTGGTTGGTTTGTTTCTCTCTTGCCAAGTGGATGGACAAGAATGCCTAAGAACCTTCTCTAGCTATCTATGCTCTTCTCATCTCAAACTCTATTCATGCTGCATCACAAAGTTTGATCAAGTTAGATTTGAACCACTCTGTGTGAGGAGCACTCGGAGTCCCTGATTCTTCATAGACTTAAACTTCCAAAACTTCTTTGTGCGTTTCGGTCTGACCGATTCATCCATTTTGGTCATACCGAGATCACTAAGTCGATCTAGGTTTTCAATCTCGGTGCAACTGATTTGAACTTTTCGGTCACACCAAGTTGCAGTAACTGCTCGCAGTTATGCATCTCGGTGCCACCGAGTTGTTCCACTCGGTCACACCGACAGGGTCAGGCTATATATACCCACGGGCCAAAATTTGGAAAACTTTCCGAACCTCTTCGCCCGCGCTCAGCATGCTTTGCCTCCCTGGGTCTCCGTATTTTCCTCCTCGTTGCCAGCTGCCTTCAGTCGTTGGTCTCCACCGCCGTCAACGGGATCGTCTCCGCCGTTGCCACCGTAGCAAGTCCATCGCCGAACTAGGGTATGGACTTGATCTTTGTGTTGTTCTCACTCCGATTCCCCAGCACATTGTTTTGCCATGTATCTTTCCACGGTTGAGATCACTCTATCCAATGAAAACACTCCGTAGTTTAGTTGTGGATTGAAAATTTAGGGTTAGGTTTCCGCCGAAACCATCTCGGACCGACCGAGTTGATGAACTCGGTTCCACCGATTTGGCTCAGGCCATTGCACATGTGATTCTCGGTCTGACCGAGAATTGCAAATCGGTGTGACCGAGTTCGAGTCTTTGTGAAACCCTAGCAGTCTCGGTGCCACCGAACTGTGACTCAGTCTGACCGAGTTCACTAGTTTAGGTTCCAACAGCTGCTTCGGTATCACCGAGATTTCAAATCGGTAGATCCAAAATGCTTTCTATGGAAAACTAAAACTAAGTTTTTGATTCATTCTTTTGCAAAAACCTCTGCACTTTGTGATGCTCATCCACTCTACCTCATCTATAATCCATTCATAGGGTCTGCTGTTAGTGTTTGCATCATATTAGATCAGAGTGACAGTCAGAACAAGTCTGAGGAGCAAGTGAACTTGAGTGAGGGCACTAGTCCCTCTAGCAGCTTTGATGAAGGAAGCAGAAGTACCCCCAGCAACTTGCCTAAGGCAGCCACCAGGACCAGAAAGAAGAAAACCTCAGATTCAGAGGATGAGGACTATGTGGCTGTTGAGGAAGAGGCCACCTCAAAGAGGAAAGTCCTGAAAAAGGAATATGGCATAGCTGCTGCCACTAAACCAGGGATGAAGCAAAAGGTTCCTACCAAGAGAGCTCCCATGTCAAAAGCCAGAACATCCACTCAAGAGACTTTAGGATTTGCACCCAAAGAGCAGGTTGTGGCAGAAAAGAAAAGAAAGGAAAGGAAAGGGTTAAGAAGACCACTGCCAGAGTGCTTGGGAGATCTTCAATAATGAAAGACTCTAAAGAAGAGGAAGAGGAATAGGATGCAGCACCAGCACCCAAAGCTCAAAAGCTTATGGGAGATGTTATAAGGGCAGGGGCTGTTCCATCTAAGCCTAAGACTGCTCCTAAGACTTCTGCTCCAGCTCCAAAGCCAAAACCAAAGAGGAGCACCAGGAACATCCCTGCTGAGGAGAAGAACAAGGCCCCAGTGCCTCAAGCTGCTGAAGAAGAAGATGATTCTGTCGTGTTAAGGAAGTTGAAGCCCAAAATTCTAGACCACAATGATGCTCATCCAGTTGCAGAGAACATGAAAATCAGGAAGGATTTTGGTCTAAGGCTATGGAGAGAGTCTGATCCATATGCCGCCAGGAGAAGGACTATTGTGGACTACAGGTTCCATACAAAGGAACAGCAGGACTTCTATGAGACTATCTTACTTAACAAGAAGCCCATAATGTGTGACATGAGATGGGTCGATTGGACATTCATTGAGGAAAATGAAGATCACTTCCCTGGTGTATATGACATCTTCAAGGCGTGTGGAGTCGATGAGTTTGTGGCTCAGAAGCTCACAAAGTGGAATGATGAGCTCATCATGCAATTCTACTCCACAGCTCATTTCTACCCAGATGGAAGAATTGTCTGGATGTCTGAAGGTACTAGGTACTAGTCAACGGTTGCTGAATGGGCGAAATTGATCAATGCTCCTGAGGAGAGTGAAGATGACTTGGATGTCTATGCCAAGAAGAAGAAGGATCACAACACCATGGCACACATGTACAAAGAGATCCCAGATGCTGCTCTTGAGACACACAAGTTTGGATCGGTACATTACCTTCTGTCAGGCTTGCCAACAATCAACTGGATCCTCAGGCACACTCTCTTGCCAAAGTCAGGTGATCACAAGATGATCAGAGGCCATGCAATTAACTTGCTTCACATATTTGATGTGCCTCAAAAGTTCAAAGTCATGAGCCTAATTGTGGAAACCATTAAGAGAACAGCTGCAGATTAGAAGAGGAGTTGTGGGTATGCCCCACAGATCCAGGAGCTAATCAACTTCAAGATGGGCACTAGCACATATCTCCTGGACAAGGAACACATGCCCATCTACCCAGACTTTGAGGACAACACTGTGGTGATGGATGAGAATGAACCATCTTTTGTGCACGCACAAGCCAAGAAGGAGAAGGCAAGGGCTGAAAAGGCTGCAAAGATGCCAACCACTGAAGAGGCATCTCAGTATCTTCTGAAGAGCAAGCAAGATCAGCTTGGCTACTTGATTGCCTCCAGTCTGAGGATTGAGAAGGGGTTGGCTACCCTGACTCAAAACCAGGAGAGCTTGGAGAGGATCATGGAGCAGAAGTTCTATGACTTAGATGTGAAGGTCACTGAGATACAGTCTGTTGTTGAGCAACTTCAGGAGGAAGTGCAGGAGAAGAAGGGCAAGACAACCACTAATGATTTTGCTAGAGTTCCCAGAGGTCAGAGGTCTGCTGCTATGCCTGTCACAGACACCAGAGCAACTTCATCTGCACCAACTACAGCTTCAGTGCCACCAGCTCCAGCACCTACTCCACCAGCTCCATCTACATCAACTGACGCCTTCGTCCTTGGAGTTCTGTCTACACCACCACCTGAAGACCAGGCCTGAGAGACAATTTAGCAGTATGGATTTTTATGTACTTTTTGGTAACTTGTTGCCAAAGGGGGAGAAAATGTATAGATCATTGGCTTCGAGAGAGAGAGAGAGTTGCTTTTGTTCTCTCTTGCGTTTCTCCTTGGTGGTTGAACTTTATTATCTGCTCGTTTGAGATACTTTATGCTTGTGTGTGATACTTGGATGATCACGTGTTTGATCATATGCTACCTTAATGCTTGTTGGATGACATTATCCTTTTATATGATCACTCACTTTGCTTGGTGATGAGTGCATGTATTTTAATTATTATCATTTTGAGCGCTCCACCAAGATGTATGTGACATGGAAGAGTAACCCATGATCCTAAATCTTTGTGCATTTGTAGTCCAAAGCAAATTTTAAACTATGCACAAATTTAGGGGGAGCTCTTACTTTTCACATACTTCTCAAAGCGACAATGTTTTTCACTCTTATTATCATTTGTCGAAGCTTTGATCTATATGTTGTCATCAATTACCAAAAAGGGGGAGATTGAAAGTGCAACTATCCCTAGGTGGTTTTTGTAATTCCTAACAACATATAGCTCATTGAGCTAATGCTATTTCAAGATTAATATCTCAGGAAAGCTCAATGATTGGCATGGCATGGATGAGAAAAGTGGACCCCTCAAAATGCTAAGGACAAAGGATTGGCTCAAGCTCAAAGCTCAAGACTCTACATTTTCCATTTTAGTGATCCAAGATCACATTGAGTATATAGGAAAGGCCAATACTATCAAGGAGGGATGAGGTGTTGCTTAATGAGGTTCTTGCTTCATGTGCTTAGTGATATGCTCCAAAACCCTCAACTACTTTCCCATATCCACATATGACCTAAACCCTAAGCCAAACTCGGTCCTACCGATTCTTCCTATCCGGCGCCACCGAGTTTCACTTGTCATTAGCCACTGCCAAACCCTAGCAATTCGGTTCTACCGATAGGGATCTCGGTCTCACCGAGATGGGGTTGCAAACTCTCTGTTTCCCTTTTGTAACTTTTTGGTCACACCGGAAGAGCGAATCGGTCCCACCGAGATTGCAATGTAAATTCAGTGTTTCCCCTTTGTAACTTTTCGGTCTCACCGAAAGAGCAAATCGGTCCCACCGAGTTTGCCTGACCAACTCTCTGGTTAGCTAATTACCAAATTCGGTCTCACCGAGTTTGTGTAATCGGTCTCACCGAGATTACGTTATGCCCAAACCCTAACCATATCGGTCCTACCGAGTTGCATGTCAGTCCCACCGAAAATCTCTAACGGTCACTAGGTTTACATTTTCGGTCCGACCGAGTTTGTTGATTCGGTCCCACCGAGATTGGAAAACTGTGTGTAACGGTTGGATTTTGTGTGGAGGCTATATATACCCCTCCACCTCCTCTTCATTTGTGGAGAGAGCCATCAGAACACATACACCATTCCAACTCATATGTTCTGAGAGAGAACCACCTACTCATGTGTTGAGACCAAGACATTCCATTCCTACCATATGAATCTTGATCTCTAGCCTTCCCAAGTTGCTTTCCACTCAAATCTTCTTTCCACCAAATCCAAATCCTATGAGAGAGAGTTGAGTGTTGGGGAGACTATCATTTGAAGCACAAGAGCAAGGAGCTCATTACCTACACACCATTTGTTACTTCTTGGAGAGTGGTGTCTCCTAGATTGGCTAGGTGTCACTTGGGAGCCTCCGACAAGATTGTGGAGTTGAACCAAGGAGTTTGTAAGGGCAAGGAGATCGCCTACTTCGTGAAGATCTACCGCTAGTGAGGCAAGTCCTGTTTGGGCGATGGCCATGGTGGGATAGACAAGGTTGCTTCTTCATGGACCCTTTGTGGGTGGTTGCTTCTTCGTGGACCCTTCGTGGGTGGAGCCCTGTGTGGACTCGCGCAACCGTTACCCTGTGTGGGTGGAGCCCTGTGTGGACTCTCGCAACCGTTACCCTTCGTGGGTTGAAGTCTCCATCAACGTGGATGTAGGATAGCACCACCTATCCGAACCACGGGAAAAACATC
>NC_053026.1:513415814-513435756 GCF_003073215.2 Triticum urartu
CTTAGGTGTTATACCTGAATCCTTACCTTCGTCGAGGTCCCAATCTTCAGATTTGCGTTTAATTCTTTCCAATAAATCCCATTTGAATTCAATAGTCTTCATCATAAAAGATCCAGTACAAGAAGTATCGAGCATGGAGCGATTACTGAGAGAAAGCCGAGCATAAAAATTTGAATAATCATTTCTTTTGAGAGCTCATGATTGGGGCATGAATATAACATTGACTTAAGCCTCCCCCAAGCTTGAGAGATGCTTTCTCCTTCGCGAGGCCAAAAATTATATATATAATTACGATCACGATGAACAAGATGCATAGGATAAAACTTCTGATGAAATTCCAATTTCAATCGGTTGTAGTTCCATGATCCATATCATCACATAGCCTAAACCATGTCAATGCCTCTCCCTTCGATATAAAGGGAAGACCTTCTTCTTGATAACATCCTCGGGCATACCTGCAAGCTTAAATAATCCACAAACTTCATCCACATAGATTAGGTGCAAATCGGGATGCAATGTTCCATCTCCTGTAAAAGGATTAGCTAGCAGTTTCTCTATCATACCCGAAGGAATTTCAAAGTAAACATTTTCAGTAGGTTCAGTAGGTTGAGGAAACTCTTTGCTCTACTGGTCGGGGTGAAGATACCCCGAACAAGCCCCTCAAAGGATTATGTTCCATAGTAACAAGTGACAGTAAATTTCAACACACTATAAATTTTTCCTTACCAAATTCCACCTACCAAAGGCGCTTCACTCCCGCAACGGCGCCAGAAAAGAGTCTTGATGACCCACAAGTGTAGGGGATCTATCGTAGCTTTTTCGATAAGTAAGAGTGTCGAACCCAACGAGGAGCAGAAGGAAATGATAAGCAGTTTTCAGTAAGGTATTCTCTGCAAGCACTGAAATTATCGGTAACAGATAGTTTTGTGATAAGGTAATTTGTAACGAGTAGCAAGTAATAAAAGTAAATAAGGTGCAGCAAGATGGCCCAATCCTTTTTGTAGCAAAGGACAAGCCTGGAAAACTCTTATATAAAGTAAAGCTCCCGAGGACACATGGGAATTATCGTCCAAGCTAGTTTTCATCACGTTCATATGATTCGCGTTCGGTACTTTGATAATTTGATATGTGGGTGGACCGGTGCTTGGGTACTTGTCCTTACTTGGACAAGCATCCCACTTATGATTAACCCATTGCAAGCATCCGCAACTACAACAGAAGTATTAAGGTAAACCTAACCATAGCATGAAACATATGGATCCAAATCAGCCCCTTACGAAGCAACATATAAACTAGGGTTTAAGCTTCTATCACTCTAGCAACCCATCATCTACTTATTACTTCCCAATGCCTTCCTCTAGGCCCAAACAATGGTGAAGTGTCATGTAGTCGACGTTCACATGACACCACTAGAGGAGAGACAACATACATCTCATCAAAATATCGAACGAATACCAAATTCACATGACTACTTATAGCAAGACTTCTCCCATGTCCTCAGGAACAAACGAACTACTCACAAAGCATATTCATGTTCATAATAAGAGGGGTATTAATATGCATAATGGATCTGAACATATGATCTTCCACCAAGTAAACCAACTAGCATCAACTACAAGGAGTAATCAACACTACTAGCAACCCACAGGTACCAATCTGAGGCTTTGGGACAAAGATTGGATACAAGAGATGAACTAGGGTTTGAGATGAGATGGTGCTGGTGAAGATGTTGATGGAGATTGACCCCCTCCCGATGAGAGGATCGTTGGTGATGACGATGGTGATGATTTCCCCCTCCCGGAGGGAAGTTTCCTGGCAGAACAGCTCCGCCGGAGCCCTAGATTGGTTTCGCCAAGGTCTATGATTTTTTCCTCGACGAAAGACTCCATATAGCCAAAGATGGGCATCAGAGGGCTGCCAGGGGGCCCACGAGGCAGGGGGCGTGCCCAGGGGGTAGGGCGCGCCCCCACCCTCGTGGACAGTGGGTGCCCCCTCTGGTACTTCTTTCGCCCAATATTTTTTATATATTCTGAAACGTGCTCCCGTGAAGTTTCAGGACTTTTGGAGATGTGCAGAATAGGTCTCTAATATTTGCTCCTTTTCCAGCCCAAATTCCAGCTGCCGGCATTCCCCCTCTTCATGTAAACCTTGTAAAATAAGAGAGAATAGGCATAAGTATTGTGATATAATGTGTAATAACAGCCCATAATGCAATAAATATCAATATAAAAGCATGATGCAAAATGGACGTATCAGGCGAACTCTTATATAAAGCAAAGCGCTCCCGGGGAGACATGGGAATTTTTGTCAAGCTAGTTTTCATCATGCTCAAATGATTCGCGTTCGTTACTTTGATAATTTTATATGTGGGTGGACCGGTGCTTGGGTGCTGTCCTTCCTTGGACAAGCCTCCCACTTATGATTAACCTCTCTCGCAAGCATCCGCAACTACGAAAGAAGTATTAAGGTAAACCTAACCATAGCATGAAACATATGGATCCAAATCAGCCCCTTACGAAGCAACACATAAACTAGGGTTTGAGCTTATGTCACTCTAGCAACCCATCATATACTTATTACTTCCCAATGCCTTCCCCTAGGCCCAAATAATAGTGAAGTGTGATGTTGTTGACGTTCACATAACACCACTAGAGGAGAGACAACATACATCTCATCAAAATATCGAACGAATACCAAATTCACATGATTACTTATAACAAGACTTGTCCCATGTCCTCAGGAACAAACGTAACTACTCAAAACACATATTTATGATCAAGATTAAAGGAGTATTAATTATCATTAAGGATCTAAAAATATAATCTTCCACCAGATAAACCAACTTGCATCGACTACAAGGAGTAATCAACACTACTAGCAACCCACACGTACCAATCTGAGGTTTTGGGACCAAGATCGAATACAAGCGATGAACTAGGGTTTGAGAGGAGATGGTGCTGGTGAAGATGTTGATGGAGATTGCCCCCCCTCTTGATGAGAGGATCATTGGTGATGACGACGGCTTCGATTTCCCCCTCTTGAAGGGATGTTTCCCCGGCAGAACAGCTCCGCTAGAGCCCTTGATTGGTTCTGCCCAGGTTCCGCTTCGAGACGGCAGCCCTTCGTCCCGAAAGCTTCCTTCTGATTTTTTCTAGGTCAAAACACACCATATAGCCAAAGATGGGCACCAGAGGCCTGCCAGGGGTCCCACAAGGTTGGGGGCGCGCCCTCCACCCTTGTGGCTGGCTGGTGGCCCCCCTCTGGTTCTTTCTTCACCCAATATTTTTTATATATTCCAAAAACATGCTCCATGAAGTTTCAGGAATTTTGGAGTTGCGCAGAGTAGGTCTCTAATATTTTCTCCTTTTCCAGTCCAGAATTCCAACTGTCGGCATTCTCCCTCTTCATGTAAACCTTATAAAATAAGAGAGAAAAGGCATAAGTATTGTGATATAACGTGTAATGACAGCCCATAATGCAATAAATATCGATATAAAAGCATGATGCAAAATGGAGGTATCACTTGCCGGTGCCCACGGCCAAGAGAAAGACGCTGCCGTCCTCCTCCGTGACTAGCAGGCGGCGCATTGAGCTTTCCTGAAATAATCATCTTGGAATAGCATTAGCTCAATGAGCTATATGTTGTTATGAATCACCAAAACCACCTAGGGATAGTTGCACTTTCAGACGCACACTACAAAGACGGGGCGGTGGCCTGCACGGGCCTCGCCAGTGCCCATGATCAAGAGGAAGACGATGTCGTCCTCCTCCGCGACTAGCAGGCGGCGTTGATCCTCTAGCGACTCCGGCATGGTGAACGGGTAGCATGTTTCATACTTGATGGCTGCGGGCTAGTAGTGTTCAACGGACGGTGCCATGAGGTGATGCACGAGGCTCGCCGTCGAGCCCTCAAACGGCGGCGTGCACCCATAGCAGTAGCAGGGCGCGTGCGCGCATCTGGAACTATGCTCCGCCAGCGAGTGCTGGTCGACATACCTCTTGCAGATGGAACTCTTGTAGACATAGGGCACCTTGCATGCATCGACCAGGCCGTCCATGCAACGGGAGTGGTTGTAGGGGTCGTTGTGCCCGCCGAATGGAGCGTAGGAGTAGCACACGAAGTAGTAGATGGTGTCCTTACTAGTACTCCCTGGTCTCTACTCTTATAAGAAACTAGTTGGTGATGATGGTGTGCCTGCCATCTTGTAATTAATATAGATCGTCCGATCTATATCTGACGGATAGAAAGCAAACTATGACAAATTTTACAAAAGATACCCGCACCTCTCTCCACATTTACAGATAAGGCCCTCCCTCGTTCATCCTTATCTCCCACGACCTCATTGTTGAGCAATTAAAAAAGGAAATCTCTGGAACAATCTGGCATGGTGGCCGCTGCCGGCGCCATCCATCCACATGCCTCCGCGCAGTCCGACCACCAGTCACCACCACGCCCCACTCCTCCTCACCTTATCTCTCATCTTTCTCGAGATATCATTTTGTCGATGAAATTCTCGAGATACCATTTTTTCAACAAAATTCTTGAGATATCAATTAGTTTTTACACATGGGATTACTCCTGCATGGGTCAATCACAACAGGTGTTTTGTAAAAAAATGCATCTTGATGTTCCGTGCAATGCACGGGCATCTTTCTAGTTTGCATATAATTCCAAACACCACGTAGACACGGTCTTTGACCATTTTACAACTATGTTAGTATCATTGTTAGTGGTCAGCCGGTGCAAGTTATAGCCCCAGGTGTATTAACCTTTTTGGAGTAATGATATCCGGCGATTGTTTGCCACAAGCTCAATCTTGGTGAATCCCACATAACCGTCAGATTTCCATCCGACGGTGGCCTATTTTTAAGCCATAGTATTTGACAAAACCGCCACCCTTACACACGTACTGTAACTGCGTCGCGGGCGTTCGCAACTGCCATGTCTCCCAGCAAACATTTGCTGGGGATTGGAGTTAGCATCGATGGTGGTTCGTAGTCGTTCCATGCTCGGGCATTGAAGTTTGTAACTATTTTAGATTAGAATATACTACTCCTCCGGTGCTAGTAGTAGATCAGAATCATACTCCACTATATGCAAACTAGGGCATAGTAGTAGGTACTATAGGGAGTACTAGTATTGTGATCACTCAAGCAAGTTGTCTGATGATGACCCACAAGTATAAGGGATCAATTGTAGCTCTTTTCGATAAGTAAGAGTGTCGAACCCAACGAGGAGTAGAAGGAAATGACAAGTGGTTTTCAGCAAGGTAATGTCTGCAAGTGCTGAAATTGTAAGTAGCGGAGTAGTTTGATAGCAAGATAATTTGTAACGAGAAAGTAACGATAGTAGCAATAAAAGTGCAGCAAGTGTATCCCAATCCTTTTGAGGCAAAGGACAGGCCAAAATTGGTCTCTTATGATAAGCAAAGCATTCTTGAGGGTACACAAGATTTTCATCTAGTCACTTTCATCATGTTGGTTTAATTTGTGTTTGGTACTTTGATAATTTGATATGTGGGTGGACCGGTGCTTAGGTGTTGTTCTTACTTGAAAAAACCTCCTACTTATGATTAACCCTCCCGCAAGCATCGCAACTACGAGAAAAGTATTAAGAATAAATTCTAACCATAGCATTAAACTTTTGGATCCAATCGTCCCTTATGGAATAGCGCATAAACTAGGGTTTAAGCTTTATCACTCTCGCAACCCATCATCTAATTGCTACTCCACAATGCATTCCCTTAGGCCCAAATATGGTGAAGTGTCATGCAGTCGACGCTCACATGACACCACTAAGGGAATCACAACATACATACTATCAAAATATCGAACACATATCAAGTTCACATGATTACTTGCAACATGATTTCTCCCGTGACCTCAAGAAAAAAGTAACTACTCACAAATGATAATCATGCTCAATATTAGAGGGGTATTAAATAGCATATTGGATCTGAACATATAATCTTCCACCAAATAAACCATATAGTAATCAACTACAAGATGTAATCAACACTACTAGTCACCCACAAGCACCAATCTATAGTTCGGTAACAAGATTGAACACAAGAAGATGAACTAGGGTTCAGGACCCCGATTCTAAGTCACACCGATCTAGCATGTAACACCTCATATCACTTTGCGGCCTCACGCACGGTATTCCCACGGGTGTCGCCTTACCATGGCCCGGGACCGTTTGCGCCTTTTGGCTCACGTATATGATAGTGTCGCTAGCATCCATATGACAGAGAACCCGGGCCGACATGACTAGTCGTGAACCCAAAGTGGCACTAACTTACGGGGACAGGCATACATGAATCAACATCGAGCATGTCGGTCAGCAGCGTGCGAATCCGGGCTGTAGCACTGGGCTAACAGGACTCCGGGAACCCGGGCTGTAGCAGGCTAGGCAGGACTCCGGATGTCACCGCGTGACATTTCCCCGAAGGGACAGACACAGGACAAAGTGAATCACATGCCGGCCAGTCAAGTGTTTCGGAGCAGTAGTGCTGGGCTAGCAGGACTCTGGTGAACGGGTTGTAGCAGACTACTATGGCTCATGGAAGCACAAGACTACATTTCCCCATAAGAGAGGCTACCAAGGATAAACAACTAGGTTTTCGGATCCCACACATACCAAGCATTTCAATCATACACACAATATGCTCGATATGTGTAAATACAACATGGCATCACAACATAACTCTACGACTCAAGTATTTATTCATTAGGCTCCGAGGAGCGAGATATTACAAACATGGGTCTCATGACCCAACATACAAGCACAACAAGCAAAGCACATGCGGAAGCTTAACTTGTCTGAGTACAGACAACTACAAAATGAAGAAGGCTGAGGAGCCTGACTATCTACCAGACCCTCCCAAGGGTACAAGATCGTAGCTGAGGTAACAAGCTAAACGTCGAAGTCCACGTGGAACTACTAGCGAGACTGAAGTCTCTCTGCAAAACATAAAATAAGCAAACGTGAGTACAAATGTACCCAGCAAGACTTACATCAGAACTAACTACATATGCATCGGTATCAACAAGGGAGTGGGGTGGAGTTTAACTGCAGCAAGCCAGCTTTGACTCAGTGGCTAACCTGAACTACGACTGCAAGTAACTCTTTTGAGGTGGCGCACACGAGTCCACATATTCACCATATCCAATACACCACTATGGATCCAGCTCCCGTCTCCCTACGAGAACGCCATCCATAGCACTCACGCTTATCTTGCGCATTTTAGAGTATCCACTTTCACTTGTCTATGAACTATGCAAGGGGTCCAAGTTTCCATATCCGAGGAATCCGGCTATTCGAATAGATAATGATAACCCTGCAGGGGTGTACTTCTTCACACATCTCGCCATATCCGAGTGAATCCGGCTATTCGAATAGATAATGATAACCCTGCAGGGGTGTACTTCTTCACACACGCTCTCGCCACTTATCGCCCTGTACACGTCATGTACCTCGGCAACCTTCAAGCGGAAGCCGGGCGAGGGGTGTCGGCCACGACCTGACTAACCCACAAGTCTCTCGTCCAGGTTTATCGCCTATTCGGGTTCCATCCGCAAGGAGATCCGGCCGGGGTGTCGCTCACGGCCCCAAACGATGTGTGCAGGGTTCCCAAGCCCACCATCCGGGTGCCACTTGGTACACCGTGCCACTGTGCCTAGTCTGTCCCAAGCCCACCTGTACCGGGTGCCACTTGGTAGACTACTAACACTACCTACAAACACCAGAAACTAGTTGCAACTCCTGGACAGAGATCGAGTTGATTAATAAGTCGAGAGGGGCCGAGTTACCGGAACCCAATGTGTGGTAGTAACTGTTCATGGATCACAAACACAGAACTCAGTTCCTGAGAACGGCTGCAATGAGACAACCCACCATGTACTCCTACATGGCCTCTCACCGCTACCTTTACCAAATCGTGTTCACACACCTAGCTCTCAACGGTAGGACATGTTCACCACATTCCAATTCATCCCCGATGAATCAGACCTGACTCAACTCTAAGCAGTAGCAGGCATGACACAAGCATGAAATGAAGTAGGCACAATCGGGCTCAACCAATTCCTACTCATGCTAGTGGGTTTCATCTATTTTTATGTGGCAATGACAGGTCATGCAGAGGAAGGGGTTCAGACTACCCGCCAGCATGTAACATTTGAAACGTTGTTTTGTCCTATGGCAGTAAAGAGAGCAGGAGCGAGAGAGTGGGATTGTATCGGAATGACCAAGGGGGTTTTGCTTGCCTGGCACTTCTGAAGATAGTATAGTTCTTCATCGGTGTCATCGATCAAATCGTCGGAACATCGTTTACTGAGAGGGGACAAACACCGGCAACAGAGAGTAAACACAATCAATGCAATGCAACAATATGATGCATGAATGTGACATGGCAATAATGTTATGATTTGCACTAATGCATCTAGCAACAATTTAAATGAAGTCCATATGGACCAAGGGTTCATATGCAAACTCCATATTTAGCATTTAAAATGCCATTATCATGTTTTCACTTATACAATGGGTATAAGTTGGTTGATCATGCATGAAAGTAGAATAAATGGATAGATTGGATTTTTCTGATAATTTTTCATATATAAATTATTTCATTTGGAGTTACGGTTGATTTTCTATGATTTTTAGAAGTTTTAACTATTTTCTGGAAATTCTAAATCATTTCTGAATAAGAAAAACTAGAAAATCATTTACTACGTCAGCATGACGTTGGTGTGACGTCAGCAAGTCAACATGACCGTTCCTGGTCAAATCTCTCGGGGGCGCGCCAGACGTCGCGAATCGACGACGGTGATCGGTGGCGCCTGAGGTGGAAGACGAGCTCGAAGGCATCACCACGGTGCTCCTGGGTTCGGGATCTTCCGCGTGGAGGAGCTGTGTGTCGTCACAGAGCTTTTGGACACAGGGAAGGGGCGAGAAGACCACGGTGGTCACGGTGGCAGCGAACGGCGGCGACGGACCCATTCGGGTGAGTGAGAGGGAGAGGTCCAGGGGAGGGGAGAGGCCACGGGTGAGGGAGAGGGGAGAGAGGCCTCTGGGCGTCTCCGTGGCGCGTCCAGAAGAGCCGGTGTCACGGTGGAAGCAGGAGCTGGCGCGCGCGCAGCGACCACGCGCCCCTGCTCCTACTGGCAGGAGGTAGACGACGCGGTGAGGAGGTGGGCTGGGCCCTTTACAGCGATGGGCCGTAGCTGGGCTGCGAGATGACCTGCGTCAGGTAAGTCCACTCTCTCTCTCTCTTTCTAATTTGTTTCTGCTTTTCTATTTATGTTATTTTGTTTTGATTTAGTTTATAACCCAAATCATTTTAATAAATCTTGAAATAATTGTGGGCATTAAATGAATTATTATAGAGGCCCTTAACTATTTTCAGAATTATTGGAGCATTTAAAAATATTAATAGTATTTAAATGCCCCAATTCAAATACAATATGAGTTATTCAAAAATCCAGAATGGCCTAAAAATATGTGCATCATTTTTGGCAGAGGTTTTCACCTTTATAAAAAATAATGAACTTTTCTAAAGGGCATTCCGGGTTCATTGAAAATATTTTTATTTTGATCCTAATTGCATTACATTTAGTGCTAGGGCTTGTCATCCCCATTTCAAATTTCAAACAAATATAGACATGATGCATGGATGCTTATGAAACTAATTGCAATCAAGTTCTAGGGTTGTGACAGTATCACAATCAGAACTCCTATCTTTACCATTTTCTTAGTTCGATCCTATTAGTAGTATCTTGATCTAGTAGAATAAAGTTTATGGCATGATCTAGTTTTGAGTTTTGCTTTATGATCTCTCTATGTAATCGAGTCCGTGAGCTATATATAATAAAGATTAGTGTTGAGTCAAGGGCTTGATTATTTTGCCATGATCTTGGGTGAATAAAAGAAAAGAAAGAAACAAAAAGTTCATATTGATCTTATTGAGAGTAATGACTTCACATAGAAAGAGTATGATGATTAAAAGTTGTTGGGAGTTGGCAGACATAGCTTTGGTCATTGTTGCAATTAATAGGAAGTAATAAGGAAAGAGAGGTTTTCACATATAGATATATTATCATTGACATCTTTTATGATTGGGAGCACTCATTAAAATATGACATGCTAAAGAGTTGATGTTGGACAAGGAAGACAACGTAATGAGTTATGTATTTCTTATATCTGAGATAAAGTATGTTGTCATGGATCCTCTAACTTGTTGAGCTTGCCTTTCCCCCTCATGCTAGCCAAATTCTCAGCACCAAGTAGAAATACTACTTGTGCTTCCAAATACCCTTAAACCAGTTTTGCCATGAGAGTCCACCATATCTACCTATGGATTGAGTAAGATCCTTCAAGTAAGTTGTCATCGGTGCAAAGCAATAAAAATTGCTCTAAATATGTATGATTGATTGGTGTGGGAGAAATAAGCTTTATACGATCTTGTGATGTGGAAGTAATAAAAGCGACGGACTGCATAATAAAGGTTCATATCACAAGGGGCAATATAAAGTGACGTTCTTTCGCATTGAGATTTTATATATCCAACCATAAAAGCGCATGGCAACCTCTGCTTCCCTCTGCGAAGGGCCTATCCTTTATTATTATCTTCTACCTTATGCAAGAGTCATGGTGATCTTCACCTTTTCTTTTTCATTTTATCCTTTGGCAAGCTCAGCATGTTGGAAAGAACATGATATATATATATATATCTAATTGGATGTAGGGGAGCATGAACCATTATTGTTGACATTACCCTTGAGGTAAAAGGTTGTGGGGCAAAACTATAAGCCCCTATCTTTCTCTGTGTCCGATTAAAACTCCGTAACCACAAGTATTGCGTGAGTGTTAGCAATTATGGAGGACTAAATGATAGTTGAGTATGTGGACTTGCTTTTTAGCTCTGACATAGACTCTTTCCGATGTTATGATAAATTGCAATTGCTTCAATGACTGAGATTATAGTTTGTTGGAGCCCAATAAGGTTTATGATTTATACTCTTGCATTGTGAATAGATCATCACTTGAACATAAGTAATCATATGACAAAATCTATATATGTTGCTGTTATGAGAATAATCATGATGCCTTCATGTCCGTATTTTATTTTTATCGACGCCTCTACCTCTAAACATGAGGACATATTTATTGTTATCGGCTTTTCGCTTGAGGACAAGCGAGGTCTAAGCTTGGGGGAGTTGATACGTCCATTTTGCATCATGCTTTTATATCGATATTTATCGCATTATGGACTGTTATTTCACTTTATGTCACAATACTTATGGCTATTCTCTCTTATTTTACAAGGTTTACATAAGGAGGGAGAATGCCGGCAGCTGGAATTCTGGTCTGGAAAAGGAGCAAATATTAGAGACCTATTCTGCGCAACTCCAAAAGTCCTGAAACTCCACAGAACGTCTTAAAAGAAATAAAGAAAAATCCACGCCAAAGATGAAGGCCAGGGGGCCCACACCCTGCTCACGAGGGTGGGGGGCGCGCCCCCTACCTCGTGGGCCCCCTGGTGGCTCTCCGACGCCCATCTTCTCCTATATGAGGTCTTTCGATGAGAAAAAATAGAGAGGAACTTTTCGGGACGAGACTCCGCCGCCACGAGGCGGAACCTTGGCGGATCCAATCTAGAGCTCCGGCAGAGCTGTTCTGCGGGAACTTCCCTCCGGGAGGGGGAAATCATCACCATCGTCATCACCAACGCTCCTCTCATCGGGAGAGGGCAATCTCCATCAACATCTTCACCAGCACCATCTCATCTCCAAACCCTAGTTCATCTCTTGTATCCAATTCTTGTCTCAAAGTCCGGGATTGGTGCTAGTAGGTTGCTAGTAGTGTTGATTACTCCTTGTAGTTGATGCTAGTTGGTTTATTTGGTGGAAGATCATATGTTCAGATCCTATATGCATATTATTACCCCTCTGATTATGAACATGAATATGCTTTGTGAGTAATTACGTTCGTTCCTGAGGACAAGGGAGAAGTCTTGCTATGAGTAGTCATGTGAATTTGGTATTCGTTTGATATTTGATAAGATGTATGTTGTCTAGCCTCTAGTGGTGTTATGTGAACGTCGACTACATAACACTTCACCATTATTTGGGCCTAGAGGAAGGCATTGGGAAGTAATAAGTAGATGATGGGTTGCTAGAGTGACAGAAGCTTAAACCCTAGTTTATGCGTTGCTTCGTAAGGGGCTGATTTGGATCCATATGTTTCATGCTATGGTTAGGTTTACCTTAATACTTTTGTTGTAGTTGCGGATGCTTGCAATAGAGGTTAATCATAAGTGGGATGCTTGTTCAAGTAAGAACAGCACCCAAGCACCGGTCCACCCACATATCAAATTATCAAAGTATCGAACGCGAATCATATGAACGTGATGAAAACTAGCTTGACGATATTCCATGTGTCCTCGGGAGCGCTTTTCCTATTATAAGAGTTTGTTCCGGCTTGTCCTTTGCTACAAAAGGATTGGGCCACCTTGCTGCACTTTATTTACTTTTGTTACTTGTTGCTCGTTACAACCTATCTTATCACAAAACTATCTGTTACCACTTATTTCAGTACTTGCAGAGAATACCTTGCTGAAAACCGCTTATCATTTCCTTCTGCTCCTCGTTGGGTTCGACACTCTTACTTATCGAAAGGACTACGATAGATCCCCTATACTTGTGGGTCATCAACAGCAGAAGCTGCAGTCCTTGCTGGAGCTGGACTGGCAGCAGGAGGCTGCAGTCCTTGCTGGTGCTGGTTGTGGCTTCTAACTATCAGGTGGGTAAGAGCTGGGTGCTTTGCTGTGAAACAAGTAGTTTAATATTAGTAGCACAAAGTAACAACAAATTTAGTCTTTCTCATAGCAGAGTGGTTACTGATGTTTGTTTCTTTCTCATAGCAAGTGCGGGCTTTAAGAGCATCATGGCATTGGTGTTATGGCCACCTTTTTACAGTTTGGGAGCAGGTAATTGAGGCATTCTTGAAGTGTTCTTTGGGAGCTGGCTTCTCAAATTGGCCATTTCTCTCCTTAGTCTGTGCTCTTGCCTTGTGTTCTTTGAAAACTAGGAGCTCAATGTCCAAACTATCTATCTTGGCCAACATGTCAGGGCCAGGTACAGGATATATTATAGGACTGTAGCTGCAGAGTATGTAGGTTTTTTTGAAGAAATCATGAACAAAGTCTCTGGCTGAAGCCTTAGCCCTTGTTGTATAGCAGAAACGAACATGATTGGCAAGGGAACTGTTGTCATATCCACTCTTACAACACAAGTCCTTTGTGCTAGTTGACAATATGTTCTCTCCTCACTAGTAACTTGGAAAAGGTTGGGGCAGCAATCAATGATTGGCAGTTTCTAGACCACTTCTTTTTTGCTTCCTCCAATTTCCTCTGCATATTGGAAAAAATCTCCATCATCCGACTTCCTTGAGGTCTTGGTTCTATTTGTATTACTTGACCATTAATTTGTCTATAATCTCCAACATGGTCCTTTATTGGCTTAGCCCTGACATCTAGAACCCACTTGTTGAAAAACCTTCACTTAAGTTGTTAACTACTAAGTCTGTTTTGCAATTTGTGTCATGGCATGTCTGGCCCAAGTGTGCTCTTTGGGATTTTACTAAGCCAAGCCCATGCTGCCTACACTCTCTCTTTCAACTCATCCATTGCAACATTATAACCATGTTCAGTGTATGGAGTAACTTGCTTCATCCCATTTCATATTTAATTCTGGCCTAAACCTCACCCAGCATTTTGAAAGTTCTGGTAAATGTGTCTGAGGAAAAACCTTTGTGGACAATTGGGAAAGACTCTGTTTATGGCTTTAAGCAGGCCCTGTGTGAATTTAAGTAAAGCTAACTTAGTGACTACACTTAAATGATTGTGTAACTACTAGAAAGAACTAAATGATTGTGTATAGAAAGTAGCTACACCTAAATGCAAGTAACTACTAGAAAGAACTAAATGAAAGCTAGCACAAGTGGATTTCATTACCTTCTACCTATCAGAAATTATTGTGTAGTTGCCAAACTTCCCAGATTGGCCACCTAGTGCTACCTTCAGCTGATACAAAAACCAAGTCCAGGAATATGTGTCCTCCTTATCAACAATTCCAAAAGCAATGGAAAATATATTATTGTTCCCATATCTTCCAGTAGCAGCAAGGATCTGTTGACTAGTAGTGAGCTTTATGAAGCATCCATCCAGACCTATAACAAGTTAACACATTAGGCAAACTATTTGAAAACACACATTATTCAAACACACATTAGATACCAAGGAATTACCTATGAATGGTCTGCAGCCACTCAGAAACCCTTCTTTGCATCCATTTAGGCAATAGAATAATCCATGAAACCTAGGGTTTGTGCTTGGATGCTCCCTCAAATATCTTGTTGTCACTATACACCTTGAACCTGGATTAGTATCTAGCACAACCTGCAAATAATCCTAATCCTGGTGTTACTGGGCCTTCTGATCTCTAACACAACATTCTTGCTGCCTTCTTAGCCCTGTATGCCCATGTGGGTTGATATTTCCACTCCATACTTGCTCTTTGCAGTGTAATTATAAGTAGTGATGGTTGTGCATGGGTCATTTCTGATTGCTTCCTCACAAAACTTTTGCAACCCACCTTGCAGTAACTTTTGTGTTTTCTCTGACACAGAAGGACAAGTGTGCACACATACTGCTTCCTTATGGTAAAAGTCTTCTCATTTGCAATCTGAGAAGCTGCTATATAAAAGGGCATGTCTCATCTATGCATTGTGCTATATGCATATCCCATACCTTGTCACTGCAAATTTCTATGGTACTCATAGTTCCTGTTCTGATGGAATTGTGGCATTGTTTGAAGTTGTATTCCTGAACCTGGTACACCATCAATGACAGCAAGAATGCTTCACAAATTGCTCACAGCCTGGGTGAGCTTCTATTCTCATCATACAACCTTTTCTTCATCTCTTAGCTCTGCTTTTTCCTGCATTGGGCAAACATATGCAATGCCCCTCTGCACCATCATCATCTTCCACACCCAAGTCCATTGGTTTCCTGTCTTCATCAGAAGATGGTATCTAGTCCTCCTCAAATAACTCCTCTACACTTGCATGTGATCTGCTTGTTGGGCCTTTTCTGTGTTTCTTCTCCTTTTTCTTCTTCTGTCCATCTTGTCGTACCTGCTCCAGATTAGTCTCTTCCTCCAGAGTACTCTCTTCATCCTCTTCCTCCTCTTCCTCCTCTTCTTCACTTTCAGGCTCATATAGTGCATCCTCCTCCTCTGTCTCATACATTTCCTCAACATCTATGTCCCCTTCAAAATGAAGGAGTGGATCTTCCCTCTGTCTTTTCATCTCCTCAAGCCTAGAAAGGATATCACCATATTCTTCCAAATCATCATCATCACTGTCCTCCTCATTATCCATCACTGCAGCTTTTCTCTTCAAAGAAGTGTCCTTCTCTTTATTTTTCTTATTCTTCCTAAACATTTGAATTTCCTTCCTCCTTATCTCCTCCATAACCTTTTCAATTTCCATTTTCTCCTCTAAATTTTTTATAGGATTTTCTTCCACTTGCACATAACCTAAAGCAAGTTGCTCCTCCAAATTATTTGTGCTATGCTGTGTTTGAAACTGTATGGGCATTGGCTCCGGTTCTGCTGCTTCTGAACTTGTTGCTGCTACATGCACATTTCCTGCACTGAACAAGCACTCCTCCTTCATCTATCTGATATAGTTTGGGCTCTCCAATTTCTTCTAGAAGGATTTGCTGCTCAATAACATTGGAGTTGGTGTTTATAGTTGCAGCATTGGGAGAACTGGCCCTAACAACTGTCACATTCAATATTTTTTGATTTTGCAATGCTATGTTATCTAGAATTTCCTCAAGCTTGTCATCATCTTCTATTTCTTCCATTCCTAAAATAAACTGAATAACAAAGCACAAACATGCATTTTTCTAAGTTAATAATATCATAATCATATACTATACCAGGATAACTTTGTTGCTCGTTTATAAAATCAACTAAATCAGCTTATTTGTTAACTAATCTAAAAATGTCAACCCTAGGGCACAGGACAAACAAATCACATAATCTGAACTAATCTAAATTATGTCAACACTAGAGCACATGACAACAAATCCACAGCATCTACTCTACTCCGTCTGATAGGATAGAGCAATATGGACCCTAACCCTAGAGTACACTAGCAACGCAATTGGAATGGAGTACTCATTGAATGGAGAACGGAAGGGGAAGAGCAAAGAAAAAGTGATCTCACTATACGCCGCCGTAGGATGACCCGATGTGTTGGCTTCCCGTCGGATTGCCTTCACCGCCGCGGCGAATGCTCTCGCCGCCCGGTATTCCATCGAATACTGCGGGTCCTCCTCTCCTCTGATTCCTCCGTCGGCTTGCTAGGGTTCGAGCTCCCGCAAAGCTCGCCTGGATCCACTGGGTCCTCCTCCACTGCCGGGCGGAGCCGCCACCAGCAACTCTACCTTTCACCGGGCTACGCATCTCTGCAGTGCGAGGGGCAAGGGGGCGCGGCGGCGGGAGCGAGGGGGAGGGGGCGGCGGCGGCGGGAGTGAGGGGGAGGGGGCGACGGCGATGGGACCGAGGGGGAGGGGGAAGAAGAATGGGGAAACAGAGACATATGCGGGGATGACTAAAGACGAGACCTAACGTGCCGTCTAACTCCGTCTGCCGGCTGTCAGGACGGCCTGGAGTGCCACGTAGGCGAAAAATGGGCCCCGGCTGTCATAAACTCCTAAAACAGGCCGAGGCCGCGATCAGCGGCGGCGGTTCGGGGGTTGGGTGCGACATATGCCAAAGGATGGCTTATCATGGTGGGGGCGAGTAGAACGTCGCCGGTGCCTGGAAACGGGATGAGGCGTAGACATGCACGCCGGCGAATCTTACCCAGCTTCAGGGCTCTCCGGGGAGATAATACCCCTACTGCTGCTCTACGGGGTCTCCGCATGATCGCTATGGCAAAGTGTTTACACGATTGCTCCTTGAGCTGTTTCCTGGAGGTAGGAGAGGGCCTGTCTTGCCAGTCGGACAGCCGCTCTGCGGACTGCCGTTGGATCGAATGCTTGGCTACTTTGGGAAGGCAAGTACTAGCCATTTTAGAGTTTTTTTAGCAAGTTGGATAGAAGGCGGTGAGCCGACTGCTTAATAGTCGGTTTGCGAAAAGAAAAAGGGAAGGCTGGAAGCCGTCTTGAGCTATGTTTTATGCTTTGGGTCCTTAGCCATTTTTCATGCGAGCGCCCATTCTGCCTTACTTACTCCTGCCCACCGTACAGTCGCTCTGCGAGCTGCGGCTTCTGACAGGAGATGGCTTAGACGCCACACACTACTTGTCCGGCTGCAGGAAGCATTTCATAGTGCAAGGCGGCAAGTCCCCGGGCCGACCTATCGAGCCCGGTGCCAAGCAGCATAACAAAGAGTAACATACTTGTAGGCATAATTTTTATCATATAGACAAAAGAGGGCAGTCCCCGAGCTCGTCTCGGGGGGACCGAACTCTTGGTACTTTAATACAAAAGGTAGCGTGGTACATACTGCATCAATTGTAAAATCTTCGGAGGAGATTTGCATTCCATGGCCGCTCCGTCTCTTTGCCGGAGTCGTCCCTCTTGCGTGCTCGGGCCTTCTGCGCGTCAATCAGGTAGTAGGAGTCGTTGCCCAGTACTTTGCTGATGATGAAAGGGACTTCCCAAGGCGCCGACAGCTTGTGCTATCCGGCTGTTCGCTGGATCAGCCGGAGCATAAGGTCGCCCTCTTGGAAAGATCTCGGCTTGACCTTCCTGTTGTAGTATCGGCGCAGGTCTGCTGGTAGATGCTGGACCGGCTGAGTGCCAACAGCCGGCCCTCTTCCAGTAGATCGACGTCATCTTGTCGTGCTTCTTCTGCTTCCTCCTCGGTGTACATGGTGGCTCGTGGGGAGTCGAACTCTATGTCCGTTGGAATGACGGCTTCGGCACCGTAGACGAGGAAGAAGGGCGTGAAGCCGGTTGACTTGTTTGGAGTCGTGCACAGACTCCATAGGACGGCTGGCAGCTCATCGAGCCAGCAGCCAGCGAGCGCTCCAAAGGCTCGACTCAGCCGAGGCTTGATGCCGGACAGGATGAGGCCGTTTGCTCGCTCCACTGGCCGTTTGACTGTGGATGGGCGACGGACGATAGGTCCGGTCGGATGCCCTGTGTTGCGCAGAAACGGGCCAAGGCGCCTTTGGCGAAATTTGTGCCGTTGTCGGTGATGATGTTGTGTGGTATGCCGTACCGAATTGTGATATGGGAGATGATGGTTACGGCAGTCGGACCATTCAGCTTCTTGATTGGCTTTGCTTCTATCAACTTGGTGAACTTGTCCACTGCGACAAGTAAGTGAGTTAAACCACCTCGTGCTGTTCTTGAATGGTCCCACCATGTCTAGACCCCAAACTGCGAAAGGCCAGGCAATGGGGATGGTCTTGAGTGCAGAAGCGGCTGGATGCGGCTTGGAGCTGAACTTCTGGCACCCTTTGCATTTTTGGACCAATCCTTGGCCTCTTCCTAAAGGCGTTGGCCAAAGAAACCGTGTCGAAGGCTTTGGCGACGAGTGCTCTTGAAGCCGCATGATGGCCGCACTCGCCTTGGTGGATGTCTTTGAGAATCGCTTGGCCTTGCTCTGGCTCTACGCAGCACTGGTAGACACCAGTGACGCTGCACGACCAGCTCTCTGTGACTACACTAGTGCAGAACCGGGCAATAGCACCGGTTCGTAAGGCCCTTTAGTGCCGGTTCCATAACCGGCACTAAAGTGTGGTCACTAAAGGCCCCCCCCCTTTAGTACCGGTTCAGCACGAACCGGTGCTAAAGGGCAACCACGTGGCACGAGCCAGCTCCGGGGGCCGGGAGCCCTTTAGTACCGGTTGGTAACACCAACCGGTACTAAATGTTGTGGGTTTTTGTTTTATTTTGTATTTTTCAATTAAATTTGTGTTATCAATTTAATTTAGGATTGTTTTACGTTATAATGAGTTGTAGTCGTCATCATCATCATCATCGCATATTAATAAATAAATAAACTCTAGCTAGCTAAAAATCATCGTAGTCGTCTAATTACCACTATTTAATCATCATAGTCATTACCGCTAGCTATCTAATCATCACCAACACTGGCTAGCTTAAAGAGGAAACATTCACTTTGTAACAGAAGCAAAGATATCATCGAGTTCAACATAATCATCACCAACATCGAAGTTCAGGACACGGACATGAGACAAGTACTAATTAATTAAGAGCATGAACTGGTAGCTACTCCTGCTGCTCCCTCTCAGGTAGAATAGCATAGAACATGTATAGCTCTCCTGATTCATCATACTGGAGCATGCAGATGAATCTGTCTCCTAATCTTGGGTTGCGCTTCTCCTTGCTGCCCCCTAGTACTTCTCTGCGATTGTTAACAATTTTGCTCCAATCTTTCACTATTAAGCATTCTTCGCTTTCAGAAATCCTAAATGCACTCATGTGAAATGTAGGATATCTTGGCCGTAAGCTAACCATTGACATGTCACCTTTAGTCTCGATCCACTGAGGCACAACTGTCATCGGAAGTCCCTGTTGAAGAACATCATATAGTAATTAATATACTAAGCAATGAAAGTTTAGCTTCAAAAATAATGTATGCAAAAGATGCACTAATTAAGGACAAATAGTTAAAATCTTACCATCTTTCGATTATAGATGTGACCGTAGTTCAATACGATCACCATTGGTCGCACGTTTTGAGTACTAACATTTCTAAGTTCAGGAAAAAAAATTTGTCTTGACAGTATTAAGATCCTCAAGCCATGAAACATAATGACTTATCTCCTCGCAGTTTAGTTGAGCCCCGGGGCAGTAGTAGGTCCTGTCTACCAAGCGCCGGACATGTTTGCTTG
>NC_053026.1:513436756-513450850 GCF_003073215.2 Triticum urartu
GGGTGGCGGTCCAAAAGAAAACAGGCAAGTCCTGGAATACCCAGGTGCCTCAATCCACCCAGATGTGTGTTTAAGTTGCCACCTTAGATAAACCATTAATTAACAAACTCACATCTGTCATGGATATCACTCACCCAATCCACGTCTACTAGCATAGCATGGCATAATAAGCAAACGTAGAAGTAACTCCCAAAGGTTTGATAATAAACAGGTAATAGGTACTACCTCATCTACTTCCCATCCCACAATTTAATTAGATCCTAATCATGCAATGTGTGAGGATTGATCTAATGCAAGAAAACTGGGTAGTAGAAAAGGTATGATCAAAGTGTTACTTGCCTTGCTGATGATCGCGAAACCTAACGATTCGAAGTAACAGGCGGCGCACTCCGGGTATTCTATCGCAGACAAACAAACAAGCATACAATAAGTACTCATCTAATGCACAGGTAAAACTCAAATAAGAGATCTAACCAGAAGGTTCAACTTAAGAACTCCGGTTGGCAAAAGAATCAAATCGAACGAAGCAACGAAAGTCAAACGGCAAAGAAAACAACTTCGTTCTAGTAATCTGGATCTAGGGCAAATTTTACAGTAGCAAAATCTTGTTTAAGTTGGTTAAACGGATAGAGGGTTTCGAGACGAAACTCTAGGCGCTTGAATCGCCTGATTCCGATAAACGAGCGAAAAGTTAAACTAAAACGAAAATCGGATCAGGAATCGCGATCAGAAAAATCGCGGATTTAATCCGAGAAAAAGAAAAACGACGAACGCCGATTTTTTTTCTTTTTTTCGGCACAAAACCGAAACTAAAAAAAACGACGAAACCGATCTTTTTTTTAAACAAGGCACGGAAGTCGAGGCGGCGGCGGCGCGGGTGGCGGCTGTGGCGGGGTCGGGTGGCTGGGCTAGGGTTTCCCCTGGGTGGGCTGCCCCGGCTTATATACCCTAGTCGGGCCGGAGTCCTAGTCGGACACGGCCCGTTAGTCGGTTCGTTTTTTTATTTCGCTCGGAAGAAAAATAAAAAGAAATACTAAACGGACTCCAAAAATTCGAAATAAATTTTCACGGGCTTCTAAAATCAAGCCGCACAAGGTGAACATTTATTTGGGACCTAAATGCAATTTTGAAAAACGCACATTTTTCCTAAATTCAAATAAAACACCGAAAAACTCGAAATAAAATCTTATTTGATTTTATTATTAAATCCTCAATATTTCTTTATTTTGGGAAAGTCATTTTATTCCCTCTCTCATATTTTTGTAATAGAAATAATTGATGATAAAATAAATAAAATCAAATGATCCTATTCTCAAAATTTGAGAAAACTCAAATATGAAAATAACGAAATCCCCAACTCTCTCCGTGGGTCATTGAGTTGCGTAGAATTTCTAGGATCAACCAAAATGCAAAATAAAATATGATATGCATGATGCTCTAATGTATAACATTCCAAATTGAAAATTTGGGATGTTACAGATTGACAACCCCTTTATCGCGTTGGTTGGAAGGTTCTTATTTGTTTGTGCAGGTACTAGGCGATTTGCATGTAGTCTCCTACTGGATTGATACCTTGGTTCTCAAAAACTGAAGGGACATACTTACGCTACTTTGCTGCATCACCCTTTCCTCTTCAAGGGAAAACCAACGCATGCTCAAGAGGTAGCATCACTCCCGGGAGAAGCCCAAGTCTGGACCCAAGCCTGAAACTGAGTGCTTCTACTGCAAAGGGACTGGTCACTGGAAGCGGAACTGCCCCAAGTATTTGGCGGATAAGAAGGATGGCAAAGTGAACAAAGGTATATTTGATATACATGTTATTGATGTGTACCTTACTAATGCTCGTAGTAGCGCCTGGGTATTTGATACTAGTTCTGTTGCTCATATTTGCAACTCGAAACAGGGGCTACAGGATTAAACGAAGATTGGCTAAGGACGAGGTGACGATGCGCGTCGAAATGGTTCCAAGGTCGATGTGATCGTCGGCACGCTACCTCTACATCTACCTTCGGGATTAGTTTTAGACCTGAATAATTGTTATTTGGTGCCAGCGTTGAGCATGAACATTATATCTGGATCTTTTTGATGCGAGACGGTTATTCATTTAAATCAGAGAATAATGGTTGTTCTATTTATATGAGTAATATCTTTTATGGTCATGCACCCTTGAAGAGTGGTCTATTTTTGTTGAATCTCGATCGTGGTGATACACATATTCATAATATTGATGCCAAAAGATGCAAAGTTGATAATGATAGTGCAACATATTTGTGGCACTGCCGTTTAGGTCATATTGGTGTAAAGCGCATGAAGAAACTCCATGGATGGACTTTTGGAATCACTTGATTATGAATCATTTGATGCTTGCGAACCATGCCTCATGGGCAAGATGACTAAGACTCCGTTCTCCGAACAATGGAGCGAGCCACTGACTTATTGAAATAATACATACCGATGTATGCGGTCCAATGAGTGTTGAGGCTCGCGGCGGGTATCGTTATTTTCTGACCTTCACAGATGATTTGAGCAGATATGGGTATATCTACTTAATGAAACACAAGTCTGAAACATTTGAAAAGTTCAAAGAATTTCAGAGTGAAGTGGAAAATCATCGTAACAAGAAAATAAAGTTTCTACGATCTGATCGCGGAGGCGAATATTTGAGTTACGAGTTTGGCCTTCATTTAAAACAATGTGGAATAGTTTCACAACTCACGCCACCTGGAACACCATAGTGTAATGGTGTGTCCGAACGTCGTAACCGTACTTTATTAGATATGGTGCATTATGATGTCTCTTACCGATTTACCACTATCGTTTTGGGGTTATGCATTAGAGACAGCCGCATTCACATTAAATAGGGCACCATCTAAATCTGTTGAGACGACACCGTATGAACTATGTGGTTTGGCAAGAAACCTAAGCTGTCGTTTCTTAAAGTTTGGGTTGCAATGCTTATGTGAAAAAGTTTCAGACCTGATAAGCTCCGAACCCAAATCGGAGAAGTGCGTCTTCATAGGATACCCAAAAGAAACTGTTGGGTACACCTTCTATCACAGATCCGAAGGCAAGATATTTATTTGCTACGAATTGATTCTTTCTAGAGAACGGAGTTTCTCTCGCAAAGAAGTGAGTGGGAGGAAGTAGAACTTGATGAGGTAATGTACCTTCTCTCAAATTGGAAAGTAGCTCATCACAGAAAACCGTTCTCGAGATTGCCTACACCAATTAGTGAGGAGCTAATGATGTGATGATCATTACAACTTTAGATCAAGTTGTTACTAAACCTCGTAGGTTCAACAGAGCATGTTCCGCACCAGAGTGGTATGGTATCCTATCTTGGAAGTCATCTTACAAGACCATGACGAAACCTTACGACTATGGAAGAAGCAAATGATGAGCCCAGTTTCCGACAGATGGCTTGAGGCCATGAAATCTGAGATGATCCATGTGTGAGAACAAAGTATGGACTTTGGTGGACTTTCCTGATGATCAGCAAGCCATAGAGAACAAATGGATCTTCAAGAAGAATACTAACGTTGATGGTAATATTACTGTTCTACAAGCTTAACTTGTCACAAAAGGTTTCGACAAGTTCAAGGGGTTGGACTACAATGAGACCTTCTCACCGTAGTGATGCTTAAGTCTGTGAATCATGTTAGCAATTGCCGCATTTTATGATTATGAAATTTGGCAAATGGATGTCAAAACTGCATTCCTTAATGGATTTCTTAAAGAAGAGTTGTATATGATGCAACCAGAAGGTTTTGTCGATCCTAAAGGTACTAACAAAGTGTGCAAGCTCCAGCGAATCCATCTATGGACTGCTGCAAGCATCCGGAGTTGCAATTTACGCTTTGATGAGGTGATCAACGCATTATGGTTTTATACAAACTTTCGGTGAAGCCTGTATTTACAGAAAGTTGAGTGGGACTCTATAGCATTCTAATATTATATGTAGATGACACGTTGTGATTGGAAATTGATGTAGATTTCTGGATAAGCATAAAAGGATACTTGAATAAGAGTTTTCCAATGAAAGACCTCGGTGAAGCTGCTTAATATTGGGGCATCAAGATCTATAGAGATAGATTCAAAGACGCTTAATAGACTTTCACAAATCACATACCTTGATAAAGTTCTGAAGAAGTTCAAAATGGATCAGTCAAGAAAGGGTTCTTGCCTGTGTTGCAAGGTGTGAAGTTGAGTCAGACTCAAATGCCCGACCACTGCAGAAGATAGAGAGAAAATGAAAGTCATTCCCTATGCCTTAGCCATAGGTTCTATCATGTATGCTATGATGTGTACCAGACCTGATGTGTGCCTTGCTAAGTCTGGCAGGGAGGTACCAAAGTAATCCAGGAGTGGATCACTGGACAGCGGTCAAGAACATCCTGAATACCTGAAAAGGACTAAGGATATGTTTCTCGTTTATGGAGGTGACAAAGAGCTCGTCGTAAATGGTTACGTCGATGCAAGCTTTGACACTGATCCGGATGACTCTAAGTCACAAACCGGATACGTATTTTATATTGAATGGTGGAGCTGTCAGTTGGTGCAGTTCCAAGCAAGCGTCGTGGGATCTACGTGTGAAGCGGAGTACATAGCTGCTTCGGAAGCAGCAAATGAAGGAGTCTGGATGAAGGAGTTCATATCTGATCTAGGTGTATACCTAGTGCATCGGGTCCAATGAAAATCTTTTGTGACAATACTGGTGCAATTGCCTTGGCAAAGGAATCCAGATTTCACAAGAGAACCAAGCACATCAAGAGACGCTTCAATTCCATCCGCAATCAAGTCAAGGAGGGAGACATAGAGATTTGCAAGATACATACGGATCTGAATGTTGCAGACCCGTTGACTAAGCCTCTCTCACGAGCAAAACATGATCAACACCAAGACTCCATGGGTGTTAGAATCATTACAATGTAATCTAGATTATTGACTCTAGTGCAAGTGGGAGACTGAAGGAAATATGCCCTAGAGGCAATAATAAAGTTGTTATTTATATTTCCTTATATCATGATAAATGTTTATTATTCATGCTAGAATTGTATTAACCGGAAACTTAGTACATGTTGAATACATAGACAAACAGAAGCCCTAGTATGCACCTGGAGTCGAAGTGTGATGACCCACAAGTATAGGGGATCTATCGTAGTCCTTTCAATAAGTAAGAGTGTCGAACCCAACGAGGAGCAGAAGGAAATGATAAGCAGTTTTCAGTAAGGTATTCTCTGCAAGCACTGAAATTATCGGTAATAGATAGTTTTGTGATAAGGTAATTTGTAACGGGTAACAAGTAATAAAGTAAATAAGGTGCAGCAAGATGGCCCAATCCTTTTTGTAGCAAAGGACAAGCCTGGACAAACTCTTATATAAAGGAAAGCGCTCCCGAGGACACATGGGAATTATCGTCAAGCTAGTTTTCATCACGTTCATATGATTCGCGTTCGGTACTTTGATAATTTGATATGTGGGTGGACCGGTGCTTGGGTACTCCCTTACTTGGACAAGCATCCCACTTATGATTAACCCCTATTGCAAGCATCCGCAACTACAACAGAAGTATTAAGGTAAACCTAACCATAGCATGAAACATATGGATCCAAATCAGCCCCTTATGAAGCAACTCATAAACTAGGGTTTAAGCTTCTGTCACTCTAGCAACCCATCATCTACTTATTACTTCCCAATGCCTTCCTCTAGGCCCAAAAAATGGTGAAGTGTCATGTAGTCGACGTTCACATGACACCACTAGAGGAGAGACAACATACATCTCATCAAAATATCGAATGAATACCAAATTCACATGACTACTTATGCAAGACTTCTCCCATGTCCTCAAGAACAAACGTAACTACTCACAAATCATATTCATGTTCATAATCAGAGGGGTATTAATATGCATAATGGATCTGAACATATGATCTTCCACCAAGTAAACCAACTAGCATCAACTACAAGGAGTAATCAACACTACTAGCAACCCACAGGTACCAATCTGAGGTTTGGATACAAAGATTGGATACAAGAGATGAACTAGGGTTTGAGATGAGATGGTGCTGGTGAAGATGTTGATGGAGATTGACCCCCTCCCGATGAGAGGATCGTTGGTGATGATGATGGTGATGATTTCCCCCTCCCGGAGGGAAGTTTCCCCGGCAGAACAGCTCCGCCGGAGCCCTAGATTGGTTCCGCCTCGTGGCGGCGGAGTTTCGTCCCGTGAGCTTGCTTATGATTTTTTTCCCTCGACGAAAGACTCTATATAGCCAAAGATAGGCATCAGAGGGCCCACGAGGCAGGGGCGCGCCCAGGGGGTAGGGCGCGCCCCCCACCCTCGTGGACGGGTGGGTGGCCCCCCTCTGGTACTTCTTTCGCCCAATATTTTTTATATATTCTGAAAATAATTCCCGTGGAGTTTCAGGACTTTTGGAGATGTGCAGAATAGGTCTCTAATATTTGCTCCTTTTCCAGCCCAGAATTCCAGCTGCCGGCATTCCCCCTCTTCATGTAAACCTTGTAAAATAAGAGAGAATAGGCATAAGTATTGTGACATAATGTGTAATAACACCATAATGCAATAAATATCGATATAAAAGCATGATGCAAAATGGACGTATCAACTCCCCCAAGCTTAGACCTCGCTTGTCCTCAAGCGAAAGCCGAAATCGAAAAATATGTCCACATGTTTAGAGATAGAGGTGTCGATAAAATAAAATACGGACATGAGGGCATCATGATCATTCTTAGAACAACAACTATATATATATATATATATTATTCATATGATCTCTTATGCTAAAGTAACAATTCATTCACATACTCAAGTATGAATCAAAAACTTCATTGAACAACAAACTATAATCTCAGTCATTGAAGCAATTGCAATTTATCATAACATAGGAAAGAGTCAATATAAGAGCTTCTCAGCAAGTCCACATACTCAACCATCATTTAGTCTTTCACAATTGCTAACACTCACGTGATATTTATGGTTATGAAGTTTTAATCGGACACAGAGAAAGATAGGGGCTTATAGTTTTGCCTCCCAACTTTTTACCTCAAGGGTAATGTCAACAATAATAGTTCATGAAAACCCACATCCAATTAGCCATATATATCAGGATCTTTCCAACACATTGTGCTTGCCAAAGGATAAAATGTAAAAAGGAAAGGTGAAGATCACCGTGACTCTTGCATGAAGTATAAGACAAGAATAAAAGATAGGCCCTTCGCAGAGGGAAGCAGAGGTTGTCATGTGCTTTTATGGTTGGATGCACAAAATCTTAATGCGAAAGAACGTCACTTTATATTGCCACTTGTGATATGGACCTTTATTATGCAGTCCGTCGCTTTTATTTCTTCCACATCACAAGATCGTATAAAGCTTATTTTCTCCACACTAATAAATCATACATATTTAGAGAGCAATTTTTATTGCTTGCAACGATGACAACTTACTTGAAGGATCTTACTCAATCCATAGGTAGATATGGTGGACTCTCATGGCAAAACTAGGTTTAAGGATATTTGGAAGCACAAGTAGTATCTCTACTTGGTGCAAAGAATTTGGCTAGCATGAGAGGGAAAGGCAAGCTCAACATGTTGGATGATCCATGACAATATTAATTTATCTCAGATGTAAGAAAACATAACCCATTACGTTGTCTTCCTTGTCCAACGTCAACTCTTTAGCATGTCATATTTTAATGAGTGCTCACAATCATAAAAGATGTCCAAGATAGTATATTTATATGTGAAAACCTCTCTTTCTTTATTACTTCCTATTAATTGCAACGATGACCAAAACTATGTTTGTCAACTCTCAACAACTTTTATTCATCATACTCTTTATATGTGAAGTCATTACTCTCCATAAGATCCATATGATCTCTTTATTTCTTTTTATTCTTTCTCTTTTATTTATTCCCTCAAGATCATAGTAAGATAATCAAGCCCTTGACTCAACACTAATCTTTATTATATATAGCTCACGGACTCGATTACATAGAAGGATCATAAAGCAAAACTCAAAACTAGATCATACTAAAACTTTATTCTACTAGATCAAGATATTACCAAAAGGATCGAACTAAGAAAACGGTAAAGATAAAGTGATGGTGATACGATACCGGGGCACTCCCCCAAGCTTGGCAGTTGCCAAGGGGAGTGCCCATACCCATGTGTTTATGTTTCCTTCCTCGGAGGTGGTGATGATGGAGTTGTTGATGATGTAGGCTTGTCGTCCATCTTCCAAGGCATAGGCTCACCATCATAGAAGGATGATCGAGTCTCCGGGATCCTCAAATCTGCAGCCAAACTCATCCTCTTGAATCTATATTCATACTCACAGTTTTGGTTTTGCAGGTCATAGATCTGGGCTTGGAGGCGCTCGATTTTCTCGTGAAGCTTGAAGATGGCCTCCCCAATGTTCTTGTCATCCAGCTTGTGGTTGTTGGTGAACTCCATGATCATTATATGATTGGAGTCGAGTCCACGTTCCACCATCTCCTGGCACTTGAAAACTTGTTGCTCCATGCCTCGAAGCCTTGTCTCCATGCTTCCGGTCCTCCTTGGTCCCTCAACATCGTGGATGTGCAGCAACCCCTCACGCATCTCAATGGTTTGAGGGTGTTGCAGCACCTCCGCGAGGTAGGGGTTGATGACCTTCTCGAAGAACTTGTCCTTGGGGGCACTTGAAGACGTCATGGCGATCTAGATCTGTCAGAAAAAGCTCGAAACAAAGACAGAAGATATTTGCGTGATACGGTGGTCAAAACCTTCGGGAGATTATATAATGAATTTTTACCGACCAAAAGAAGTATCGTGCAAGAAAACGGAGTCCGGAGAGCACACGAGGTGCCATGAGGCAGGGGGCGCGCCCTCCACCCTCGTGGATGCCTCGTGTCCTTCCCGAACTACTTCTTATTTTCCTATTTTCTTAAATATTCCAAAACGGAGAAAAATTGCCATTAGAACTGTTTTGGAGTCGGTTTACTTACCGTACCACATACCTATTCCTTTTCGGAGTCTGAAACGTTCTGGAAAGTGTCCCTTATGTATTCCTCCGGGGTTACGGTTTCAATAACATTAGTTTCAACATTTATGATTACCTGAGATATAATGTTTGATTCTTTGACCGTTCACCACCCTGATTTGTGCCTTCGAAGTTGTTGATTTTTATGGCACCAGAACGATAGACCTCCTCAATGACGTAAGGACCTTCCCATTTAGAGAGGAGTTTGCCAGCAAAAAATCTTAAACGAGAGTTGTATAACAATACATAATCACCTACATTAAACTCACGTTTTTGTATCCTTTTATCATGCCATCTTTTAACTTTTTCTTTAAACAGTTTGGCATTCTCATAAGCTGGGTTCTCCATTCATCAAGTGAGCTAATGTCAAAAAGCCTCTTCTCACCGGCAAGTTTGAAGTCATAGTTGAGCTCTTTAATAGCCCAATATGCCTTATGTTCTAGTTCAAGAGGTAAGTGACATGCTTTACCATAAACCATTTTATATGGAGACATACCCATAGGATTTTTATATGCAGTTCTATAAGCCATAATGCATCATCAAGTTTCTTGGACCAATTCTTTCTAGATCTATTAACAGTCTTTTGCAAAATTAATTTAAGCTCTCTATTGCTCAAGTTCTACTTGACCACTAGACTGTGGATGATATGGAGATGCAATTCTATGATTAACATCATACTTAGCAAGCATTTTACGAAAGGCACCATGAATAAAATGTGAACCACCATCAGTCATTAAGTATCTAGGGACTCCAAACCTCAGAAAATAACTTCTTTAAGCATCTTAATAGAGGTGTTATGATCAGCACTACTAGTTGGAATAGCTTCTACCCACTTAGTAACGTAATCAACAGCAACTAAAATATGTGTATACCCATTAGAGGAAGGAAACGGTCCCATATAATCAAAGCCCCAAACATCAAATGGTTCAATAACAAGTGAATAATTCATAGGCATTTCTTGACGTCTACTAATATTACCAATTCTTTGACATTCATCACAAGACAAGACAAACTTACGGGCATCCTTGAAGAGAGTAGGCCAATAAAAACCGGATTGCAATACCTTATGTGCAGTTCTATCTCCAGCATGGTGTCCTCCATAAGCCTCGGAGTGACACTTGCGTAGGATCTGTTCCTGTTCATGCTCAGGTACACAACGTCTAATAACACCATCTACTCCTTCTTTATAAAGATGTGGGTCATCCCAAAAGTAATGTCTTAAATCATAGAAGAACTTTTTCTTTTGCTGGTATGTGAAACTAGGTGGTATAAATTTAGCAACAATGTAATTAGCATAATCAGCATACCATGGAGCAGTACGAGAAGCATTTATGATAGCTAATTGTTCATCAGGAAAGCTATCATCAATAGGTAGTGGGTCATCAAGAACATTCTTCTAACCTAGACAAGTTGTCTGCAACGGGGTTCTCAGCTCCCTTTCTATCAATAATATGCAAATCAAATTCTTGAAGCAAGAGAACCCATCTAATAAGTCTAGGTTTAGCATCTTTCTTTTCCATAAGATATTTAATAGCAGCATGATCAGTGTGAACAGTTACTTTAGAATCAACAATATAAGGTCTGAACTTATCACAAGCAAATACAACTGCTAAAAATTCTTTTTCAGTAGTAGCACAATTTCTTTGGGCACTGTCTAGAGTTTTACTAGCATATTGAATAACATTAGTTTCTTATCAACTCTTTGTCCTAGAACAGCCCCTACAGCATAATCACTAGCATCACACATAATTTCAAATGGTAAATTCCAATCAGGAGGCTGAACAATAGGTGCAGAAATCAAAGCTTTCTTAAGTATTTCAAATGCTTCTACACAATCATCATCGAAGACAAAAGGAACATCTTTTGTAAGAGATTAGTCGGCCTAGAAATTTTAGAGAAGTCCTTAATGAACCTCCTATAAAAACCGGCATGACCAAGGAAACTTCTTATACCTTTAATGTCCTTAGGACACGACATCTTTTCAATAGCATCAACTTAGCTTTATCAACTTCAATACCTCTTTCAGAAATTTTATGCCCCAAGACAATACCTTCATTAACCATAAAGTGGCACTTCTCCCAATTCAAGACAAGATTAGTTTCTTCACATCTCTGCAAAACTCGATCAAGGTTGCTTAAGCAATCATCAAAAGAAGTCCCATAAACAGAGAAATCATCCATGAATACCTCAACAATCTTTTCACAAAAGTCAGAGAATATAGCAGTCATACATCTTTGAAAGGTAGCAGGTGCATTACATAAACCAAAAGGCATACGTCTATAAGCAAAGGTACCGAAAGGGCAAGTAAAAGTTGTCTTTTCTTGATCCTCTTTTGACACAGGTATTTGAGAGAAACCAGAATAACCATCTAGAAAGCAAAAATGTGTATGCTTGGATAATCTTTCTAGCATTTGATCAATAAAAGGTAAAGGGTAATGATCCTTTTTAGTAGCTTTATTTAATTTGCGGAAATCAATTACCATTCTATAACCTGTAACAATTCTTTGTGGGATCAAGTTCATCTTTATCATTAGGAACAACAGTAATACCTCCCTTCTTAGGGACACAATGGACATGACTTACCCACTGACTATCAGCAACGGGATAAATTATACCTGCCTCCAGAAGCTTTAGTATTTCTTTTCTTACCACTTCTTTCATCTTAGGATTTAACCGTCGTTGGTGATCAACAACTGGTTTAGCGTCTTTCTCCAGCTTTATTTTGTGCTGGCATAGAGTGGGACTAATGCCCTTAAGATCATCAAGAGTATATCCAATAGCAGCACGGTGCTTCTTCAGAGTTTTCAATAATTTCTTTTCTTCATGCTCTGAAAGGTTAGCACTAATAATAACAGGATATATCTCTTTCTCATCAAGATAAGCATATTTAAGAGTATCAGGTAAAGGTTTAAGCTCAAACACAGGATCACCCTTAGGTGGAGGGGGATCCCCTAAGATTTCAACAGGCAAGTTGTGTTTCAAAATAGGTCCCTGTTTAAAGAATACTTCATCTATTTCCCTTCTTTCATTCATAAACATATCATTTTCATGGTCTAGCAAATATTGTTCTAAAGGATCACTAGGAGGCACGGCAATAGAAGCAAGACCAATAATTTCATCTTTACTAGGCAATTCTTTATCATGGGGTTGTCTATGAAATTTAGCAAAATTAAACTCATGAGACATATCCCCTAAACCAACAGAAACAATATCCTTATTGCAGTCTATCTTAGCATTAACAGTATTCAAGAAGGGTCTACCAAATATAATGGGACAAAAGTCATCTTGTGGGGAACCAAGAACAAGAAAATCAGCAGGATATTTAACTTTCCCACACAAGACTTCAACATCTCTAACAATCCCAACTGGTGAAATAGTATCTCTATTGGCAAGCTTAATTGTAACATCAATCTCTTCTATCTCAGCAGGTGCAATATCATGCATAATTTCTTTGTATAAGGAATGAGGTATTGCACTTGCACTAGCACCCATATCACATAAGCCATGATAGCAATGATCTCCTATTTTAACAGAAATAACAGGCATGCCTACAACAGGTCTATGTTTATTTTTAGTATCAGCAATTCTAGCAGATTCATTGCAGAAGTAAATAACATGCCCATCAATATTATCGGCCAAGAGATCTTTAACCATAGCAACACTAGGTTCAACTTTAATTTGCTCAGGGGGTTTAGGTGTCTTAATATTACTTTTGTTAACCACAGTTGAAGCTTTAGCATGATCCTTTATTCTAACAGGGAAAGGTGGTTTCTCAATATAAGCAGTAGGAACAACAGGATCATTATAAGTGATAGTCTTTTCTTCAACTTTAATAGGTGCAACTACTTTTACTTCAATGGGAGGATTATATTTAAACCACTTCTCCTTAGGGAGATCAACATGAGTAGCAAAGGATTCACAGAAAGAAGCTACTATCTCAGAGTCAAGTCCATATTTAGTGCTAAATTCACGGAAAAGCATCGGTATCCATAAAAGATTTAACACAATCAAACTTAGGTGTTATACCTGACTCCTTACCTTTCGTCGAGGTCCCAATCTTCAGAGTTGCGTTTAATTCTTTCCAATAAATCCCATTTGAATTCAATAGTCTTCATCATAAAAGATCCAGTACAAGAAGTATCGAGCATGGAGCGATTACTGAGAGAAAGCCGAGCATAAATTTTTTGAATAATCATTTCTTTTGAGAGCTCATGATTGGGGCATGAATATAACATTGACTTAAGCCTCCCCCAAGCTTGAGCGATGCTTTCTCCTTCATGAGGCCAAAAATTATATATATATATATAATACGATCACGATGAACAAGATGCATAGGATAAAACTTCTGATGAAATTCCAATTTCAATCGGTTGTAGTTCCATGATCCCATATCATCACATAGCCTAAACCATGTCAATGCCTCTCCCTTCAAAGATAAAGGGAAGACCTTCTTCTTGATAACATCCTCGGGCATACCTGCAAGCTTAAATAATCCACAAACTTCATCCACATAGATTAGGTGCAAATCGGGATGTAATGTTCCATCACCTGTGAAAGGATTAGCTAGCAGTTTCTCTATCATACCCGAAGGAATTTCAAAGTAAACATTTTCAGTAGGTTCAGTAGGTTGAGGAGCAACTCTTTGCTCTACTGGTCGGGGTGAAGATACCCCGAACAAGCCCCTCAAAGGATTATGTTCCATAGTAACAAGTGACAGTAAATTTCAGCACACTATATAAATTTTCCTTACCAAATTCCACCTACCAAAGGCGCTTCACTCCCCGGCAACGGCGCCAGAAAAGAGTCTTGATGACCCACAAGTATAGGGGATCTATCGTAGTCCTTTCGATAAGTAAGAGTGTCGAACCCAACGAGGAGCAGAAGGAAATGATAAGCGGTTTTCAGCAAGGTATTCTCTGCAAGCACTGAAATTATCGGTAACAGATAGTTTTGTGATAAGGTAATTTGTAACGGGTAACAGTAATAAAAGTAAATAAGGTGCAGCAAGATGGCCCAATCCTTTTTGTAGCAAAGGACAAGCTCTGGACAAACTC
>NC_053026.1:513451850-513536294 GCF_003073215.2 Triticum urartu
TCTTCTTGAACTTTTTCAGCACCTTAGTGTTGATCCTTGTCCTCCCGATTGGAGTCGAAAAAAGACATGGTGAAAGAACAATGTACCAAAACCCATCCGGAAAAGTGCTCAAAACAAAATAGAGGAGAAACTCCAAGAAAATAAGCTAGAAGCAAATCAGAAAAAATATAGTTGGTTTTCCATGTGGAAAGGGCCAGCCGTCAGATCCTATGCCAGAAGAGGACTTCTATGGGCCCAGGTGCCTGAGGAGTCCAACTCCATGTTTGTTCACCTCGGGCCCATAAATGTTCCCTCCAGCTAATCTTTTGGACACATGCCATATTTCATATAAAAATACAAAAATATCTGATTTTAGACGGTTTATGTACTTTTTCCTTAGCTAGGAGTTTCTACCTTCTAGAAGGTTCATCTTCTATTTTTTAATTAATTCGTTGGAAGTGATCATCTGCACCACATTTACCCCCTATCCTATGGGGTCACTAGCAATGTAGTGTTTCAATCTCTAATTGTTGACAACCCTTGGTTTTCCTTTAATATCACTTTCAAACTCGATGGCCCCTAACTGAGAAATTTTAGCGATGGTATGGAGGTCATCCCATTTTGTTGGGAGTTTACCTACAAAATATCTTAAAGAATACTTCTATAATAGCTCACTGTCTCCTACTTTGAATCCTTTATGTATTCTCCTATCATACCACATTTAACTTTTTCTTTAAATTGTTGGAAATATGCCCTAGAGGCAATAATAAAATGGTTACTATTGTATTTCCTTGTTCATGATAATTGTCTATTGTTCATGCTATAATTGTATTAACCGGAAACCATAATACATGTGTGAATACATAGACCACAACATGTCTCTAGTAAGTCTCTAGTTGACTAGCTCGTTGATCAATAGCAGGCCCGAGCCCATGGGTGTGCCACCTGTGCGCCCGCACAGGGCCTCCACTTTCCAGGGGCCCCGATTTTCGAAACTGCAGCCCACTGCACACGAGCGGGCCCAGTGGCTGGCTGGCAGCTTAATTCACTTTTGGGCTGTGCATGCAATGTGCGCGATGAAGCAGCCAGCAGGCCACCGATTCGATTCGACAGCCCACAGTCCCATGTCAAACCGTTTGTTTCGAGGAGATCCAAACCTCCGGCGACCACGCTGCAGCGGCGGCTCGTGATCTTCTTTTCCTCTCTTCCTCCATGACGCTGATCGAGTCATCATTCAGGACGACACCACCAAAAACTTCTTCTTCCTCCTCGAACACGTGACGAAGGCATCCCAAAGATCACAATTTTTTTATTCTACTAGGTTTGTTATTTTTTCTCCCTACTCTCCATCTGATTCCATAGTATTGCTCCCTTAGTTCTCCCCTAATCCTCATATTCAATTCGTTTTAGAGAGAGTTCAAGAAGGTGGGCAGCGGAAAGGGATTGTTGGCAGCCACATCTTTTGGGGCTGTCCAACTCTCCAAAGGCAAAGTCCCGTGGGATTTGGATTCATGTTATTAAGGCATGGTTTTATTCTTGCAGCAACACCACAACAGGACACAGGCGACAGACCTAGTCTTGATCCTTCAGGTGCTTTTATTTCAACTTCATTTTATAAGTTGCGTATTTTCAGTGTTACATGTTTCATACTAAGATGCCATGTACAAAGTAATGTCTGGGTACAGAAAGAAAATGTACCAACTGTTTTCTTCAATTCAACATTGTCATAATAAGATGATGAGTAGTTTCCATCCGGTTATTATATAGTATAACTTATGAGAAAAGATAATATTTATATGATATGTTCAATATTGTAGTTGTTACTGAAATATAAGCAAGCCTTCTAAAAATATATATGTGGAGAGGCCTCATTTTATCAAATTGCCAGAGAGGCTCGCACGTGTCAAGACTAGGCCTAGATATACTATTGCTAGTTTTATAAAGATAGGCCTCATTTTAAAGTTTGGCACAGGGCCCCCAATTTTGCCGGCTCGGCCCTGATCAATAGATGGTCATGGTTTCCTGACCATGGACATTGGATGTCATTGATAATGGGATCACATCATTAGGAGAATGATGTGATGGACAAGACCCAATCCTAAGCCTAGCACAAGATCGTATAGTTCGTCTGCTAAAGCTTTTCTAATGTCAAGTATCATTTCCTTAGACCATGAGATTGTGCAACTCCCGGATACCGTAGGAATGCTTTGGGTGTACCAAACGTCACAACGTAACTGGGTGGCTATAAAGGTGCACTACGGGTATCTCCGAAACTGTCTGTTGGGTTGGCACGAATCGAGACTGGGATTTGTCACTCCGTGTAAACGGAGAGGTATGTCTGGGCCCACTCGGTAGGACATCATCATAATGTGCATAATGTGACCAAGGAGTTGATCACGGGGTGATGTGTTACGGAATGAGTAAAGAGACTTGCCGGTAACGAGATTGAACAAGGTATCGGGATACCGACGATCGAATCTCGGGCAAGTACTATACCGGTAGACAAAGGGAATTGTATACGGGATTGACTGAATCCTTGACATCGTGGTTCATTCGATGAGATCATCATGGGACATGTGGGAGCCAACATGGGTATCCAGATCCCGCTGTTGGTTATTGACCAGAGAGATGTCTTGGTCATGTCTGCATGGTTCCCGAACCCGTAGGGTCTACACACTTAAGGTTCGATGACGCTAGGGTTATTAGGAAGACTTGTATGTGATTACCGAATGTTGTTCAGAGTCCTGGATGAGACCCCGGACGTCACGAGGAGTTCCGGAATGGTCCGGAGGTAAAGATTTATATATGGAAAGTTATTGTCCGGGTTCCAGGAAAAGTTCGGTTTTTCCGGTATTGTACCGGGAAGCTTCCGGAAGGTTCCGGAGGATTCTGGAGGGGTCCGGAGGTCCGGAAAATGTTCCACCACGTCCAATACAGCAGAATGGGCTGTAGGGGGGGCTCCCTAGCCTTAATGGGCCAGGGGCGCCAGCCCGCCAAAGGCCCATGCGCATGGGAGAGGGGAAACCCTAAGGGGGAGGGCCTCCACTTGACTTGGGAGGCACTCCTCCCCCCTTGGCCGCCGCCCCCAACCCTAGATGGGATCTAAGGGGGCCTGGCCCCATCTCTCCCCACCTATAAATAGTGGAGGGGTGGGAGGGTGGCCATAGCCTTGCACCTGGCGCAACCCCTCCCCTCCAATACCTCTCCTCCTCCACGTGAGCTTGGCGAAGCCCTGCCGGAGAACTGCCACTCCATCACCACCACACCGTCGTGCTGCCATTGGACTCTCTTCCTCAACCTCTCCCTCCTCCTTGCTGGATCAAGGCGCGGGAGACGTCTCCGTTCCGTAGTGTGTTGAACGTGGAGGTGCCGTCCGTTCGGCGCTAGGATCATTAGTGGTTTGGATCACGACGAGTACGACTCCATCAACCCCATTCTCTTGAACGCTTCCGCTTAGAGATCTTCAAGGGTATGAAGATGCACTCACTCTCTCTCGTTGCTAGTATCTCCTAGATTGATCTTGGTGACACGTCGGAAAATTTTGAATTATTGCTACGTTCCCCAACAGTGGCATCATGAGCTAGGTCTATGCGTAGATTCTATGCACGAGTAGAACACAAAGTAGTTGTGGGCGATGATTTGTTCAATTTGCTTGCTATTACTAGTCTTATCTTGATACGGTGGCATTGTGGGATGAAGCGGCCCGGACCGACCTTACACGTACTCTTACGTGAGACAGGTTCCACCGACTAACATGCACTAGTTGCATAAGGTGGCTAGCGGGTGTCTGTCTCTCCCACTTTTGTCGGATCGGATTCGATGAAAAGGGTCCTTATGAAGGGTAAATAGCAATTGGCATATCACCATTGTGGTTTTGCGTAGGTAAGAAACGTTCTTGCTAGAAACCCATAGCAGCCACGTAAAACATGCAACAACAATTAGAGGACGTCTAACTTGTTTTTGCAGGATATGCTATGTGATGTGATATGGCCAAAAGGATGTGATGAATGATATATGTGATGTATGAGATTGATGATGTTCTTGTAATAGGAATCACGACTTGCATGTCGATGAGTATGACAACCGGCAGGAGCCATAGGAGTTGTCTTAATTTATTTATGACCTACGTGTCAAATGAAAACGCCATGTATACTTTATTGCTAACCGTTAGCCATAGTAGTAGAAGTAACAGTTGGCGAGGCAACTTCATGAAGACACGATGATGGAGATCATGGTGTCATGCCGGTGATGATGGTGTTCATGCCGTGCCTCGAAGATGGAGATCAAAGGCGCAAGATGATATTGGCCATATCATGTCACTTTATGACTTGCATGTGATGTTTGTCATGTTTACATCTTATTTTCTTAGAACGACGGTAGCATAAATAAGATGATCCCTCACAATAATTTCAAGAAAGTGTTCCCCCTAACTATTCACCGTTGCTAAGGTTCGTTGTTCCGAAGCACCACGTGATGATCGGATGTGATAGGTTCTAACGTTCGCATACAACGGGTGTAAGCTAGATTTACACACGCAATACACTTAGGTTAACTTGACGAGCCCAGCATGTACAGACATGGCCTCGGAACACGGAAGACCGAAAGGTCGAACATGAGTCGTATAGTGGATACGATCAACATGAAGATGTTCACTGATGATGACTAGTCCGTCTCACGTGATGATCGGACATGGCCTAGTTGACTCGGATCATGTATCATTTAGATGACTAGAGGGATGTCTATCTAAGTGGGAGTTCATTGAATAATTTGATTAGATGAACTTAATTATCATGAACATAGTCAAAAGGTCTTTGCAAATTATGTCGTAGCTCACGCTTTGGTTCTACTATTTTAGATATGTTCCTAGAGAAAATTTAGTTGAGAGTTGACAGTAGCAATTATGCGGAATGGGTCCGTGAACTGAGGATTGTCCTCATTGCTGCACAGAAGGGCTATGTCCTTAATGCACCGCTCAGTGCGTTGAACCTCGAGCGTCGTCTGTAGATGTTGGGAAACATCTGACATACACGTTTTGATGACTACGTGATAGTTCAGTGCGTAATGCTAACGGTTTAGAATTGTGGCACCAAAGACGTTTTTTGAAACATCGCAGAACATATGAGATGTTCCAAAGACTGAAATTGGAATTTCAGACTAGTGCCCACGTCAAGAGGTATGAGACCTCTGACAAGTTTCTTAAGCCTGCAAACTAAGGGAGAAAAACTCAATCGTTGAGCATGTGCTCAGATTGTCTGAGTACTGCAATCGCTTGAATCGAGTGGGAGTTAATCTTCCAGATGAGATAGTGATGGTTCTCCATAGTCACTGCCACCAAGCTATTGGAGCTTCGTGATGAACTATAACATATCAGGGATAGACATGATGATCCTTGAGCAACTCGCGATGTTTGACACCACGAAAGTAGAAATCAAGTAGGAGCATCAATTGTTGATGGTTAAACCACTAGTTTCAAGAAGGGCAAGGTAAAGAAGGGATACTTCATGAGACGGCAAATCAGTTGCTGCTCTAGTGAAGAAACCCAAGGTTGAACCAAACCCGAGACTAAGTGCTTCTATAATGAGGGGAATGGTCACTGAAGCAGAACTACCCTAGATACTTGGTAGATGAGAAGGCTGGCAAGGTCGACAGAAGTATTTTGGATATACGTCATATTATCGTGTACTTTACTAGTACTCCTAGTAGCACCAAGGTATTAAATACCGGTTCGGTTGCTAAGCGTTAGTAACTCGAAATAAAAGGCTGCGGAGACTAGCTAAAGGTGAGATGACGATATGTGTTGGAAGTGTTTCCAAGGTTGATGTGATCAAACATCGCACGCTCCCTCTACCATTGGGATTGGTGTTAGACCAAAATAATTGTTGTTCGGTGTTTGTGTTGAGCATAGACATGATTGGATTATGTTTATCGCCACACGGTTATTCATTTAAGGAGAATAATGGTTACTCTGTTTATTTGAATAATACCTTCAATGGTCTTGCACCTAAAATGAATGGTTTATTGAATCTCGATCGTGGTGATACACATGTTTATGCCAAAAGATATAAGATAGTAATGATAGTACCACGTACTTGTGGCACTACCATTTGAGTCATGTTGGTATAAAACGCATGAAGAAGCTCCATGTTGATGGATCTTTGGTCTCACTCGTTTTGAAAAGATTGAGACATGCGGACCGTGTCTATTGGTAGATATGCATGAAGAAACTCCATGCAGATGGATCATTTGGACTCACTTGATTTTGAATCACTTGATACATGCAAATCATACCACATGGGCAAGATGACTGAAAGGCCTCGTTTTCAGTAAGATGGAACAAGAAAGCAACTTGTTGGAAGTAATACATTTTGATGTGTGCAGTCCAATGAGTGCTGAGGCATGCAGTGGATATCGTTATGTTCTTACTTCACAGATGATTCGAGTAGATGCTGAGTATATTTACTTGATGAAACACAAGTCTGAATTATTGAAAGGTTCAAGTAATTTCAGAGTGAAGTTGAAGATCGTCGTGACAAGAGAATAAAATGTCTATGATATGATCATAGAGATGAATATCTGAGTTACTTTCGCCTAATGATGAAGACATGGTTTTGTTGAATCCTTTGACACTAGGCAACCTCCCGACCCCTCGGCGATCCTCTCGAACATGAGAGGAAGAAGAGGATAAAAAAAGAAGAGGAAGAAGAAAAAAAAGAGGAGAAGAAAGAATAGAGGAGATTCTTCTCCTCTATTCTTTCTTCTCCTCTTTTTTTTCTTCTTCCTCTTTTTTTTATCGGGAACGAGGGTCGTCGAGGGACATAGATGTAGTGTCGTCGTTGTCGATATATACCCCCTCCCGATAGCTTACTATGATTAGGTAGCTAGTTCTACGTTTGGCACTAATATATCCATCTGTCATGTTTGAATAATAATTGCCATGTTGTAAATATTTGTAGAAACTATGGACACCGCCCTAGATGAAGCAACAAAAGAAGCGTTGTTGAGGGACATAATCGCAGAAGGAAGTGATGCCATCTCGTTGTTTCTCAATGAAACCGATGGTCTGGAAGGAGAGGGTGAACAAGCTGGCTACGGTGACCTAATGCCGGTGCAAGAAGAAGAACATGAGGATGGCTCCGGTGACCCAATGCCGGTGCAAGAAGGAGACCGTGATGACGGCCCCGGTGACCGAACCGAGTCCGGCCAGGTATATATATTAGTTAAGCCTATGCTGACTAGCTGATTGATGCATTCATTGTTTTGGTATGTACACATATTAATTAAGTCTTTGTTCTTTTTTCTAGCCCTCCGAATCGAGCACAACTTCGGTAAAGAGACGAGGCCCGAAGAAAAAGTTGAGCTCGGATGAAAAGTTTGAGATCATAGCAATCGCGCCCGACGGCCAACCTATTGAACCCCTCCGGACAAAGAGCGCATTTGTTGCTCAGTGCGGGGTTCTGGTTAGGGACAAGATCCCGATAAGCATCCAGCAATGGTTTAAGCCGGCTACAGAAGACCCTGAGGTGTCTTATGTCAATGATATGCAGAAAAATGATCTTTGGACTGAGCTGAAGTCAAATTTCACCCTACCGCCTGAGGATAATCCAGAGAACCCAGTTAAAGAGAAATTAATCAAGTATTTTGCTCTGAAGAGGATGGCAGAACTATTCAGGAGATGGAAGAAAGAGCTGAATAAGTTTGTCGAAAATAATGAGACACCAGAATTCAAGGGCAGATATGAGAAGATCAGAGATCACTGGCCCGCATTTGTGTCCCACAAGACATCAGAAAAGAGTAAGAAGATGTCGGCGACAAACAAGCAAAATGCTGCGAAGAAGAAGCTTCACCATCGCACGGGGTCAGGTGGCTACCTCGTAGCCCGGCCTAAGTGGTCCAAGACTGAGAATGATCTGGTTCATAAAGGGATCGAACCAGAGACAATTAACTGGCCAGACCGTTGCCGGACTTGGTTCTTCGGGGCTGGCGGAACCCTGGACCCTGTAACAAGGAAGTGCATTTGGACGAACGATCAAATGGACATACCAGTCAGTAAGCTTAAGCAGTATATCGAAGCAGCGCATGAAGGGACGTTCTTTCTAGACAGAGAGAACGACGAGCTCACAATGGCCCTCGGGAATCTGGAGCACCCTGGACGGACACGAGGCACGCCAGGCTCCATTCCGTGGAAGGTTGGGTTTCCGGACGCAGGCGGTTACAAATCCCATGAGAGGGGGAAAAAAGTGCAGCAGACCCAAATACAGGCGCTGCAAGCAAGGGTAGACGCGATAGAGGAACGAGAAGCAAATCGCAGCAAACGTACTGCCGAAGCCTCCCCTGAAGCTACCCCGCCATCTCAGTGCAGAAGCAGCGTGGCTTCCACTGAGCTGCTTCAGCTGGAGCATGCCTTGACGGCTCCTGCCAGCTATCCCGTGGATGCTATAACGGAGTCTCAAAATTGCCACCTTATGACGCAATGGATGAATTTGAAGGTCAAGGCGGTTGTTGGCTCTGTTTATCCTACTGAACCCGGCGCAACTTTTCACTGCCGGCCGATTCCAGAAGGATATGCTAGGGTGATGGTGGATGAGATAACGGAGGGATTTGAGGACCTCCAGCTTGACCACCCTACCGGTGAAGGGGAGACTCGGCTGGGGTCTGCTCTGAAGACTCCATGCCTATGGCGGAAGGAGCTCATCAACCTTCCGAACTGGACGCCACCGCCTCCTCCTCCTCCTCCGGCGAGTCAGGGCACTCCGCCTCCACCGCCTCCTCCTCCGGCGAGTGACGATCAGGGCCCTCGGCCGGCTCCTTCTCCGGCGCGTGGCGGCACTCCGCCTCCTTCTCCGCCTGCGCCGACGCGCCCGAGCAGCCAGCCTCCTCCTTCTCCGCCTCGTCAGCAAGGGCGGAAGAGACCTGCCGCAGCTCCAGCTGCTCCGGCGCGTCGTAGTCCTTCTCCTCCGCCTCTTAAGCAAGTAAAGAAGACAACCGCTCCGTCTGCTCGGTCGGTGTCTAGCAGTACAACCAGAGGCGGGAGGACATACAGATTCGGTCCTTCTCTGAAGACTCCAGAGAAGTTACCATATGAGAGGACCCTAGAGGAGAACGCCGAGATCGCGCGAGAAGAAGTGAGGAACTTCTTTGAAGGGGTGAAAGCAAAGAAACATCCACCTCCGGAGAAGAAGGTAGATCGGGTGAAAGTGAAGCGCACTCTGGCTGCCCTGACAAAACCACCGAAGTCTAATCCGCCGAAAGGAAACTATGACCGCATTATTGGAAAAGAATTTGCCGAAGCGGAGCGGTCGGGAAGTACTGTCAGTGATCAAAGGCTGAAAGAACGACGAGCTGGGAAACAAATTGCCCAGCTCGGCGAACAAGCGAAGCAATCGTGCCCCCCGCTCAAGGTGCCTAGCCACAACGTCGCTAATGATCCGAGGATGGTGCCCGGTTATAGCAATCTTGCAGATTACCTGCCCGACGAAGTACATTATGAACCCATGGACATGCAGATACAAAGATACGAGTACAGGAAGCCTCTCGTCAAAGATGAAAGATCTCTATCAACGATGATGCGAAGATTGCATGATTGGTACTTGAAAATCTGCAGAGACTCTGGGGGGAGGAGTACTTTGTATGTGAAAGTTAAAAAGGAGCATGACCTCGTTGGAATTGATCTGTTGCCTGTTCCATTTGAGGAGTTCTATCAGTTTTTCAATCAATTGGCCCTCGATAAAACAATGGTCGCCTGCTACTGTCTGTAAGTAGTACTACTTCTGTCATTAAGTTTCTCTATATAGCTTAGCTCTTTCATTGCATGTATTTATAATCATCCTCACTATATTATGCAGATTGAAGATCGCCGAATTGAAGAAAAGACAAGTCGGTGATATTGGGTTCATTAACACATATCTCATAGATGCAACTCAGGTTAAACTTCATGCCGCAGCTACCGAGGCCAACTTGCTACGATCGTTCGTAATAAATCAAAACAAAGATATAATACTCTTTCCTTACAACTTCAGGTGAGTGTTACTGTCTTGTGCGTATTCGGTTTCCCTTATATATTAGTCAAGGTTATAGTAATGTAATTCATGAGTTATGCATGTGTGTGCAGTTTCCACTATATTCTCCTAGAGATTAAGCTTGAGCAGGGAGTAGTAACCGTCTTGGACTCTAAACGAAAAGATCCCCAGGAGTATGCGGACATGACTAAAATCCTCAAGAAGTAAGTTAAATCGATCATTATCCACCATATCAGCAACTTTGTTCATTTCCTGATATCAAGTAATTGTTTTCTTTGTCCGGCAGGGTTTGGAGAAAATTCACCAAAACAGTTCCGGGACTGCCGAAGGAGCTGGAATTTAGACACCCGAAAGTAAGTACTATAGTAGCATGTTCCGCGCATCTCCTAGTGATTCAAGCGCTAGTTTCATCAATACCATTTAGCATTCTTGCTTATCAGTTTGATTGACCTCTATTTCTTGTAAAGTGGTTGTGGCAGGAACAAGGGAATGATTTCTGTGGATACTACATCTGCGAGTCCATCCGCCACACGACCTGTGAGCGGGGCGGGTACTCTAACGAACAATATGAAGTACGTAAATAACAACATTCACATTTTTATTTTATTACCATCATTTGTGTTGAGTTTCATTCATTTATATATATATATATATATATATATATATATATATATTGACCCCCTTCTTCAAATTAGATGTTTCGGAAGCGGGATGAACTCCTAGCACCAGCTCGCATGCGAGCAATTCAAGAGGAATTGGCGGCATTCTTTCTTGACCACGTGATCCCTGAAGACGGAGAATTCTATGTGGACCCTGAGTCCGTATGATTATATTTGTAATAGATAATTATTGTATATATGTAGCCGGTAGTGTTAGATAGATATACGAGAACTTGTTGTTCGACCAATCTCTCGGAGAAGGAGAGGTGGTCGATATCACTTCTCTCTGTATGCATATATATTCATGACGATCTTCTGTTTCCTTCGTTTGCTTACTAGCTAGCTAGCGTGTCTAGTCCTCTCTATACGTATGTATAGTACGTAGCGTCGACCAAGCACGGACATAAGAGAGGACACTTCTCTCTATTAATTATAGCTAGCTAACACAATATATGAAACACCTAAATTAACCCCCCAAAACCCCCAACCCCCCCCCTTTAAAAAAACAAAAACCCCAGCCACAGAAGTGCTGACGCGTGGATGCCTATTGGTCCCGGTTGGTGCCACCAACCGGGACCAAAGGGTCTCCTGACTGGGCTCTGCGCACTGCCCACGTGGAGGGCCTTTAGTCCCGGTTCTGGATTGAACCGGGACTAAAGGGGGGAGGTATTAGTACCGACACTTTAGTCCCGGTTCCGGAACCGGGACTAAAGGCCCTTACGAACCGGGACTATAGGCCCTTTTTCTACCAGTGCTACTTTCTTCAGTCGAGAGCGCTGATTGTTTGAAAGAACCTTATGTGCCTAATGATTTTGCTAATGATGGTTCTAATGCTATGTCTTTGGTAGTTATTATTTGTCTTCTTATCTACTTTTCATTTTCATTTTCTTTTCTATTTTTCTAAATTATTTATTAATTTTTGTTATTGTTTTCTGATTTTTCCCCCCTTATGCAGGGTTGTTCTGGTGATGATGAAGAGTTTGATAAGGCACTTTACAATTTCTATGTGAATAATGTAAGCCATTTTTTCATCTTTCTAGTGATGATGAAGAGTTTGATGTTTTTATTCCATATTTTTTCATATGTTGGTTTGATGATTTTATGTTTTTTTTCTTTCTTTATCAGAAAGTCAAGTAGCTGAAGAGAAAATTATCATCTGCTGGCAGAAGGAATATTATAAGTCTTTTTTTCTCTTCCGTTAATCATTGGGTCATTTGTATGGTACCTACACTGTAAATTTACCCTATATGAACTGTAATCTGAATGCTCTTATTAGTGAGTGATACTTAGTGTGAAATTTGTATGGTAATTACACTGTAAACCTATGATCATTGTGTAATTTTATATGGTAGTTACACTGTAATCCTACTCCTTTCTTGCAGTGTAAATTTACCCATATCTACAGTGTAATTTGAATGCCCTTTTTACGGTGTAAATTTACCCATAGTTACACAATAATTTGACTGATAATTATTGTGTAATTTTGTATGATATAGTTACACTGTAATCCTACACCTTTTTTACAGTGTAAATTTACCCATATCTGCATTGTAATCCGATGCCTTTTTTACTCAGTAATTTGACTGATAATTACTGTGTAGTTTGTATGGTATTTACATTGTAACCCTACACCTTTTTTTTACAGTGTAATTTTACCCATATCTATAATGTAATCCAATGCCCGTTTCTACATAGTAAGTTAGCTGATAATTACTGTGTATTTTGTATGGTGGTTATAATGTAATTACACAGTAGTTACAATGTAATTCCCCCGGTGTAATTTTACCCATGTCTGCATTGTATAATTTGACTGATAATTTTATGTGTAATTTGTATGGTAGTTTCACTGTAATCCTATTTTTCCATTTTCTGCAGTGTAATTTCCCCATAATGTATACTGTAATCTGTTGCTATTTAAACTGTAATTTTACTCTTAATTACTGTGTAATTTGATATGCTAGTCCCAATGTAATCCAATGTGATTTTACTCTGTAATTTTACCCCCTTATGCATTTTGCTCAGTGTAATCTTATGCATTTGTACAGTGTAATCATGCCAGGTGCTTTTGACGGGTCAAGGAAAGGACAATAGGGGCGACTGGTTCAACCTTTCTATCGCTGCTAGTGCTTGACAGGTCACAAATACAGCCCGACCCGTTTTCTTCAAGAAAAACAGACATACAGCTGTCAACAGATTATTGGTTGGAAAATTTGAATGATAGCCAATTACAAATCAGTCAATTGTTGAATAGACAGTCCCAAAAAAAATCGGTCGGAGATAGAGAGGCGAGACGGAAAATAACTCGACGAAAAATAACCAACAAAATTAAACTGGACGAAAAAAACTATCTCTGGTGGGACGGAAATTAATCGGCGAAAACTATCAACTGCTCCATTATGAATAGAGATAACACTTATGCTTCGATAGACCACCTAAACACATCGAGGGCTGAAATTGTCCCATATCCCTTCATAATAGAGGGCACAAGATGGTCTTTATAAAAGTAAGCCGTGAGTCCTCGTATACGGATTACACAGACACGAACGGGCCGGCCCACTAAGTCATGCCCCTCCTAACAATAAAAGCGAGGTAAAAATAAAATGAAAAGTTGAACTCATGTGGTCTTGAACTCAAGACCTCACACTTAAGCACACATGTTGCTAACCAATTCACCCACCACTCCTTGTTAAAATTTGTGGCGCCAAATAAATAAGAAAACACAAAAGCAGTCATACATATGAAATATTTTCTAAAAAAAGGTTCAAACTTTTACTGAACAAAGCAGGAGCAATTTTGAAATGCCGTATTTTTATTTTTATTTTCATTTGTCCTGATTGTAATTTTTTATTTATTTTCTATTTTTTCAAAATTCACAAACTATTTTTAAATATTGACATTTTCTTAAATATGTGAACTTTTCAAATTCGTGAATATTTTCTTAAATTCGTGAACTTTTTTCCAAACTATTTTGTCAATTTTGTGGTCTTTTTTCAATTTAGTAATTTACCGAACTCTTTTGTCAAATTTATGAACTTTTTTCAATTTAGTAATTTACCGAACTCTTTGCTCGTGTCCGGATCGCTCCCAAGCCCATATCTGACCACCTTGGCCCACACAAACCCCTCGTCCCGTGCCCGTGTTCTTAGCCCGCGCCAGCTACCTGCATTCATGCCGATGTAGAGCATGCCGCTCCACATTGAACACGACTCAGGACGGACGCGACCTCTCGCTGCCTCCGCCATTGAAGCGGCACGCCGGTCGATGGCGCCGCCCGAGAGCGTCTCTGGTGTCCGCGCATGTTCAATGTAGGAGACGCGTTACTAGATGGGACAGACGGATATCTACCACGGCGGTTCTATTTCCTGTTCGTCTGTATGCCGTCATTAAGCAGGCTCGCCGTCTGAGAGATGACGGGATGGGCGAATAACCGCGAGCGGGAACGATCTATGGGACAGTCTGTCACTGGAGATGAAGCATGCGGTGGCCGCCCTTGCCGGCCAGTTCGCCCAAGGTCTCCGACGAGAGGACAACTCCACGATGGAGACGGGCTCCGATGACATCGTCCCGGCTCCCGCGCCTCATGTGCACTTCGGCTTCACCATGGAGCAGGCGTAGGCGCAGTACAACGCCGCCATGGCGGAGGTGCAGCCTGGGCCAGCGCCTTTGTCGGTGTTCCAACAGGCGTGGGAGGGACATCGATACAACATGTTCCTCCTAGAGCAGCACCGGCTGGCGCAGGGCTAGATCTACGACGAGTGCGCGGGCGAGAAGGCCGTGTCGGCCATAGCCGCGATGAACCCTAATTTCGTCGCAGAGCAGTGTGCCATCTATGATGTTGTCTGCGTTCAAGCCACTGCTCGCCAGGAAATAAGGATGGCAGGATACAGGCATAATTTTGTGCCCACGGGTAGTACCTATACCCTACCCGTTAAGTCATGGGTAGGGCACGGGTATAGCATTTCACCCATGGATATACCCATACTTTAACCGTTTATACTAAACATGTGAACCTTACCTATGATAAACAAGTGTGCCTATTTTTAAAGTTGTGTTGTGAGATTGTGAACCTATGTTAAAGTTGTGACCAATTATCATTTTGAATTAAGATAATTGTCATGTAGCCATCTATCTATTATTGAGTTGAGATCAATGTTTTTTTCCTCAAATGTGCTATAGATGAATGTAAAATTGCGAATAACTTGTATACTGTTTGATCTACCCATTGGGTATCCAATGCGTATGAGTACCCATCGGATATGGGTATGGGTAAAATTTCGTACCCATGGGTATGGGTATGGGTATGGGTAAAATTTCGTACCCATGGGTACGGGTATGGGTATGGTATTGCTCTACCTGTCCCATGCCCTACCCATTGCCATCCTTATCAGGAAACGACCGCCGCTGAGGCGCGGCTCTGGGCGATCGCAAAGGAGAACAAGGTCAGTTGCGTCTCCTACGTGTCGCCAATGAACCATCCGGCGCCCGGTGGGACAACAATAGCCCGGTTAATAGAACAGTCCGAGTCAGCGTATATAATTGCCCAACAGGAGGCGCGGGTATTGCGCACAACCAACTTCTCCCGGGTATAGTCCCACCTCGTCTGTGAGAGATGACGAAAAGATTTCCAACTATATAAAAGGTGTTGCTGCTGCATTTGAATCACAACAACTGAAAACTATACCATACTGAATTTTCAGTTATCTATTTTAAATTACAATTTTTGGTTTTTGTTTGTCTAACCGAATTAAAAAATTAAGCAGATGGTAAAAACCAAATTTTTGGTTTATACCGAACACTCACTCCTCGTTGCCGGTTTTTAAAATTTTAAAAAATCATAGTTTAAAGAAAAGTCCACAAGTTTAAATAAGTTTATCGATATGATAGAAGTACACGAATGGAACAAAAAGTCCATGAAATTGAAAAAAATATCGATTTGAGAAAAGTACATAAATGTGCCAAAAAGTTCGGGAAATTGAAAAAAAAAGCACTTTTGTAGGATTTTTTTCAAATCGATGAACTTTTTCAGTTTTCCAATTTTTTCCCCAAATTCATATTTTTTTTTCAAATCGATGAACTTTTTCAGTTTCACGAACTTTTTTGTCCTTGGAGCTAGGGGTGGGCATAACAACCGACAAACCAAATACCGAACATAAAGAACTATTTTTTTTGTTTTTTGTGTTGGTGTTGGAAAATTTCTGCCACATGTTCGTGTTATAATATTTATTACTGTACATAAAAATTATTTGCATTTTCAAAAAATTGTTCACTATTTCAAATTTTTTTCTTGTTTTCAAATTTGTTCCTTTTTTCATAAATATTTGAGATTCCCAAAAAAATGTTCTCATTTCACAAATGTTTGACATTACAATATTTTGTTCAGAAACTTGAAATGCTTGCGTTAAAAAAATATTGAAATGCTCATGATAATTGGATCCCCCGTAGTGGTAGTTTAGTGCCACTGGGTGCTGAATATGTACCACATGTGCTAAAGGTGGCTGATCCTATGAATCAACAGGGGCGTGCTTGGGATGAAACAAAACTGCAGCAAGCGTTCTCAGATGATGACGTGATGGAGATTAAACAGATCACTGTGGGTGGGCCAGGAACTGAGGATTACAGAGCTTGGAATCATACTAAGTCCAACGTCTTTTCCGTGCGCTCTGTGTATCACTATCACCTCGGTATCTCCATCAAGCGAGCAAGCAAGGCACTGGCCTCTAGCTCCAGTCCGGCTGCAGATCACAAAAGTTTCAAGGAACATTGGTCTGCAGATGTGCCAAACAAAATAAAGATCCATACATGGCGTATAATTTCAAATGGACTTGTTGTAGGACTTGAGTTGCACAGGCGGAGAATTAAACCGGGCGTTTTTTGCATTGCATGTGGCCGAGAGGAATCACTCGTACATAGGTTCTGGAGATGTCCGCATTCCCTGTTCTTCTGAAATCTGTTGCGTGACTCGATTGGTGCGCCGCTGCTGAGAGTACTGAAGGAGATCGAAGCGTTCAGAGGGATGCGGGCGTGGATGGTGGAATGGTTGGGACGCACATGTTCAGATGAACGTGAGACTATGGATGTCAAGGAATAATGCAAGGGATGCTGGAAGGATAGATGATCCGGCCACTATCAAAGATAGACTACTGCGAGAGGAGAGACGGACTCGCAGGTGGCGGCAAGGAAAAATAGTTTTTGATCACAAAGATCTTTCAGCTAATGAACAACTAGATGAGGAGATCAAAGTGTTGCTTGGGTCTTTTGTAGACTTTCAGGTTGCTTGGTTGCGACGGTCGGGGAATAAGGTCGCACATATTTTAGCTAGGAATTATTGCTGTAACTCTTTATGTAAAACTTGGCTTCATGTTCCTTCGAAGTGTATTCATTACTCCTTTCGTTCCAAGATAGATGGCTCAACTTTGTACTAATTTTAATAGGAGGTAACAATTGACGTTTCTAAAATAAAAGAACCCCACACGCTTGTGGGCAGCGAAGACCTTGACGTTTTTTGTTTTTTGCGGGGAAGAAGACCTTGACGATTGATTGTGCTAAGCAAACTACGTAGAAAACATCAAAACAAAGCTTGTTAGCGAAGGCATAACGTTGGCGGCAGCTCGATCGCAAGCAATTTGTTGCGGGCCGGAAAGGGAAAGTACGTTAGAGCCCGTGTTGTTTTTTGCGACCTTTTTTTTTTGGCGAGTGGTTTCATTTCGTCAGACGGCGACGGGATGACGCCCTGAAATTTCCTCTGAAATGAGATTTCCTCTGTTGCCGTACCCGTCGGTCGGTGTGAACGAGGGCGGCTTCGCTTGTGGCGAAAGGTGTGTACACTGCACGAAACGTAAACTTGGTCGATCGCTAGCTTCACGTGAGACGGGACCAAAGTCCGTCGTCCACCGCTACCCCTACCCGGACCCCACGCGGCCGCGTCACCGGCACCTCCGAGCCCCACATGCCAGTACCACGACTACAAAGCGGGGCTTGCGGTGCAGGCGCAGCCTACGGCTCCGCCCCGTCTCTGTTCTCTTCCGCGTCCACCCAGCCTCAAGGAGCCTAAAGCCGTTCGGTCCCCTCCTGCCTCCTAGTCTCCTACTCCTACCTCCTCCGAAGGCCGCTCCGCTACTCGCATCCAGCCATGTCGTCCCTCGCGGTTGGCTGCGGGCTGGGCTTGGAGCTCTGGCTCGGCGGCCTCTTCTCGGCCGCGGAGCTGGCGGCAGCGGAACTGCTCCTGCAGCTCGGCGGGGACGACGAGGTGGCGTCCACGACGTCCTCCTCGCGGCGGTCGGTGAGCTCGTGGAGCAAGGCTGGCCTCACCGCGGAGGAGCGGGTCGTCGAGGAGACGGCGTCGCTTGAGCTGGACAGGAGGGCGAGGAAGAGGTACCGCCGGGTGTCCGACCTCTACACCACGATACCGGCCATGGACGCCTCTGCCGCGAAGAAGAGGAGGACGTGCGACGGCGGCGGAGGCGACGATCCGACGAGGTACGGAGACTAGCATAGACAGAGAGAGCAGTATTGCCATAGAAGGGCTTGTCTGGCTCGCTCGCCTCGAGCCCTCGACCATGCTTTCTTCTGATACAAGAAACATAATGGTGACTAGCGTCTCCACATTTGCCTTCGAATTTGAACAAAAGGTCTCGGAAATACCGGAGCGCCCACCCAACCACTACTCATCATTACAGGTGGTTTTTTTTAAGTGTGGTGCCGCCTCCAAGCTTTGAATTTACATAAAAATCTTCTCTCCACACCACACGCACCGATACGAGGTCTTCCGTTTGACAACAAATGTATACTACTCCCGTGAGTACATATATAGGTGTTAAACTTTTGATCGATGTTGATGTGACCTGGGATTAATTGAATTGGGTTGGATGGACTGTTGGAACTCGTCCACAGGATCGATCACATCAGAATACCATAAACGCACGTGCACGCAAAACTGATAGTCAAAAAGCCCTTGTTGTGCCTTTGTTTCTTCTTTTTATTGATTTTCTGGTTTTCCGTGGTGTTACAAAACGCACCATCGGAACTGTGTATATATATACACACGAGACTATGACCGACCAGACAATCTGACCCTATGCGTACGTGCATAACCCCTTGTCTTACACGGACACAACTCAACTTAACTGGTTCGCGTCCATCTTCACGTTGATCTTAATCTTCTCTTCGGTTGCTTGTATATGGGGAGACACATCTTTTCACCCGCCACATCTTCAATCTTTCACATTGTCGCCGATGCCACATCTTATCGAACGACACCTCATGTCCAGCGGCAACACAACTCGCCATATACGTGCAACTCATCTTCACCATATATGAATTCGCCGGAACTCAACGACCACGAACGGACACGCAAGGCATGAATTCCTTTTTCCGCCTGCTCTCACTCGCAATTCTCTTACGCCAGTGACGCATCTCAACTGCAGCAGAAGACTCACACACCTGAGTTCTTGGACGCACCTTACAAGAACTCATGTGCACACCTTGACGATAGCTCACAACTTTGTCGCCCCTTCCTCGCTCCCCCCGAACGACGATCTTGACAAGATCTTCTAGCACCGTACCTCGGCACTATCGCTCCCGTCAACCTCCTCTAGGTCGTTTTGTAGAACGACAATCACCCGTCGCCTCTCTTGCGACAGTGTCCTCGCCGTCTTCTTGTCGCCGCTCCGCCGAACGACAACTGCCCGATCCTCCTTGTCACTTCATCCCAGCGACTATATCGCCCGCTCCTCGTTGTCGCTACACCAACGACGCCATCACCCGCTCCTCGTCGCTGCACCAGCGACTGTATTGCCCGCCCCGAGGCGCTAGTAGGTCGCCACCCCGGGGCAAGCGCAACTTCACCTCGACCTTGCTCTAGATACCAATTGTTGGAACTCGCCCACAGGATCGATCAAATCAGAATAACACGAACGCACGTGCACACAAAACTGATAGCCAAAGGGCCCTTGTCGTGCCCTTGTTTCTCCTCTTTATTAAGTTTCTAGTTTTTTCCAACAATTGGTATCAGAGTAAGGTTCGAGTGAAGCTGCGCTTGCCCCGGGGTGGCGACCCTGCTAGCGCCTCCGGGCGGGCAATACAGTCGCTGGATGGTCAGGCGACGAGGAGAAGCGGGCTATACGTACTGTCGCTGGTGTAGCGACAAGGAGGAGCGGGTGACAAACTCGCTGGGTGGTGCAGCGACGTGGAGGGTCAGGCAACTGTTGTCCGGCGGAGCGACGGCGAGAAGGTGGCGAGGACATTGTCGCAAGCAAGGCGACGGGTGATCATCATTCGACGGAATAACCTGGAGAAGGGCGACAGGCTATTGTCGGCAAGGCGTTGGTGATCCTTGATGGTTATGGAGGTGTCGACGTTGCGACACCGAGGAAATCATCGAGATCATTGTTGGATGGTGCAAGGTGGAGATGGTGAAGTTGCGAGCCATCATCAAGGTGTGCGCTTGAGTTCTTGCAAGGTGCGTCCAAGAGCTCAGACGTGTGAGTCTTCTGCTGCAGTGGAGATGCGTCACTGGTGGAGGAGAATTGCGAGCGAGAGCGGGCGGAAAAAGGAATTCGTGCCTTGCGTTTCCGTTTATGGTGGTAGATTTCCGGCGAGTTCATATACGGTGAAGATGAGTTGCACGTATATGGCGAGTTGTGTTGCCGCTAGACAGGAGATGTCGTTCGGTAAGATGTGGCATCGGCGACAATGACAAGATGTGAAGGTGTGACGGGTGAAGAGATGTGCCTCCCCTTGTGCAAAAAGCCGATGAGAGCATAAAGATCAACATGAAGAGGATGCACACCAATTAAGTTGAGTTTCTGCATGAGGCTATGTGTTTAGTCTACATGTAGCACGCTAAAATGTGGCAGCGTGGCTGATAGTCCGAGTACAGCGTTGGATCCACTCTACAATTCGGCATGAAAAGAAAAAATGGTGATGAAGTGGTGGCTAGTGTTGCAAAAAGAGAGAAGTTGCAGTCCGGTAAGTCGCGTCACTGGAAGCAGCCAGCGTGATAAGATGAGTAGATGGTTGACTACGTGTCTCGTCGAGTAAAGGGTCGTATGTTTGAATTAGGGGGTGATTGTTAGATAATCCAAACAAAACCTAGTTTTGTTTTCCTAGTTTTACTAGGAAGTGGTCACGTATGTGGTGATAGTTGTGTTTGAGTCAGTTTACTATTAGTAAAGGGTGATCAACGTTGCCGGTAATTAGATTAGGAAAATCACAAGTAATAATCCGGCTGGGATGTATATATGGTAGTACTACTAGGAGTCCTATTCGTGTTAGTACTAAGCTAGCCGTACTAGCTTAAGGCATGCACAATGATTGATAAGATAGTCTTATTTTAAGTTTTGTCTGTAATTTAGAGATGACAAAAAAAGACGTCTACAATGGGTCATGTCTTAGCCTTATCATCAATAACTAGCTATTTCTAAAAATATGGTGAGACATATTGTGCTAAGAGATCATCTCTTGTCTTCTCTTAAATAAGAAAAGACAAACCTTTTCTTATGAGCTCTTTCTCCTCCACCTTATCGTTTATCCTACGTGGCACTCCTAAGATAGCACCATTGTATATGCCCTTAAGCTTCGGGTGTGTGCGTGTCCCTCTAGGTCTAGGTCTAGGTTTACTTTGAGTCGGTTTGTAGAGCCGGTTGAGTCAGGTCCTGTGCATGCATATATATACATGCATAGGGCTGCAGATTTGTAACACCGTGAGTTGAGAAAACAGAAAATAAAGAGAAAAGAGGGCATAACAAGGGCCCTTGGTTATCAGTTTTTATGCACGTGTGTTCGTGTGATTTTATGTAATCGATTCTGTGGGAAAATTTTCCAACATGGACAACCTAAGAGTACATGAGTACGTAATTCGCCTTGAATTCCTTGAACTCCATCCCTATTCGTGTTTTCGAGTTCCTTTATCGGTGGACATTTTGCGCCCAAATAGTACGGCAAATAATTTTTCGTACTACTCCTAGCTAGTTCCAGCTCCAGAGCTGACTAGTTTACTTCATTGGTTTGACAGAAACCGGATAATTTTTGGCTCATCACCGTATGTTAGTTTCTTAGAGCATCTCCAATACAAGCCTGATTATTGGGCTGCTGTTGATCTCGGGGCTGATGAACTCCGCATGGGCCTGAGTCTTGATCTCCGGGAAGTTCAAGTACTGCTATGACCGGTCGAGACACCAACACACCTTCTCGAAGGCGTGGTCAGTGACCTTTGGCTCGTCATACATGCCTCGCTAGTACTACACGCCTGTGTGATCTTCGCCGAGTAATGGCTGAAGTAACACCGACGAACGTCATGGAAGCTGGTTGAGCTCCTCGTTCGGCAATGCGGTGGCATCGCGGTTGCGGCTGGGGCGGCGGTACCGACAGGCGGAGAGAGTGACGGTGGGATGCAGGGGAGGAGGATGGAGGATGGAGGGGCAGCAAAGAAAGATTTAGAGGCGGGGGGGGGGGGGGGGGGGGGGGGGGGGGGAGGTGGATTATGTGGCGGCGGCGTTACGACGGCGTAGAGAGAGGCATGGGAGACTGGATCGACAGCAGCGGCGGATTCGATGGCGAGGAGGCGTGGCGGCGGCGTGTGGGTGGGGGCGTCTGGAGGTTTTACGCACACGGGAGGGGACCATCTAGAAGTTTCATTGCGCGTGGCACATGGGTCTGTGGCTGTTTTTGTGTTTGGCGAAGGCCGCACATGATGCAAATTTGGATCACCTTGGGCTGATTTTTCGGGCAGCCCTAAAACGGGACCACACAAATATATGGTTTCTGCATCACGTGCCCTTATTTTGCATCCGCTGTTGGAGATTCTCTCGCAGAAATCTTCACCTCGAATGTTGGCTTCTCATTTCTCAATAATAATAATAATACTGTTGGCGCCTCCCTCCTATTTCGCATAGGCCAAACAGAGGGCCATTCCTGAGAATTCGGCGGTCGGGTCGCAATTAGGACACAGACCCCTTAACAAAATTACGAAAAATATTAATCGATACATGTATGCACACAATATTATTCATAAACATTTAAAGTGCTTCACAAGAAATTTTCATTCAAAAAATACATACATATTAATTCAAATTTCTTTTAAAATATTGACATGCCAAGTCACTAATTATGGCATCGATATAAATCTCATCCAACAATTTCTTCTCAATGTATAATGTTACCAAACCATTTAACATTTCTTGAGATATTATAGATATCTGCGACCTCGTGAATTAACATACTTGTTACCTCCCTTGATAATATAATTGAAATCTAGCCCAAATCTATGAAGATACTATATCAACTTAATAAAAGAATATTACCGATTGCCGCGTCCAACTCAGTAATGACAAGGACCAATATACATCTCTAACTAGTGTCCAATCAATTGGTTATCAATACCTTATTGCAAGAATGAAGTCAATAGGACTCAACATTGATCATTGTCTCTACATCTTATCAATCATCATGGCAAAACCGCTAGGGCTTAGTTGCGTAGAATACCATTTGTGGAATTGGCCTCTTGCCTCTTAGCATGGAGACTAATGATGTAGGGTGACCTTGAATGTGAGGGCGAGGCAACACGTTGATAGCGAGGGCGTGGCAAGTGGTAGGCGACAATGGGTGGCGTGTGGAGGAAAAATGTTGGGCACATGTTATGTGCATGATGGATTGCTCTAAATTCCCGAAGCGTGGATTTGTGGGCCATCGTGTGTGGGTGAGTCTATACCTGGCTCATTAGATTATCTAATTGCTATATGACACCCTCCCTCTATTTGTGGGGTATTATTGGGTGGCCACCAGGTGATCAATGCTCAAGGTGCTTGCCTTGCTATGTTAGATGACGATGGGATCTGAAGACATTGTGTGTATTGGTTGAGACTTTGTGATCCCTTATGCCGAGATATTGTACTCCTCTGTGCGCACGCGCGCGCGCGCGCGGGGGGGGGGGGGGGGGGGCTGCAGGGGTGGGGCGGTGGGGGGGGGGGGGGGGGGGGGGGGGGTCCTCTCCTCTTCCATCCATGAGTGGTTTGAGTTGGTTTGTTGTGTGCCTAGTCTGAGCTTTGTAATCTGTTTTCTCCTAGTTCATGAATTGTTTGTAAAAAATATGTTCCTACTTTTTAGAGGGGGAGGGTGCAACATCTTTCGGTGCTTATTTTACCTATTATTGTTAGTGACCATCCTCCAATTCTATTGGTCACTTCAACTTCCATGTCTAAATCTAAATAGTTTCTGAAGTTTCAAAATCAAAGGGGTTTAGAAAAAGAGTTCCAAAATGCTAGACAATTTTTTTGCGCTAGTTCATCTAATAAAACCTTAGATCTTTAGAGTTTCTAACATAGCAGGCTCCTTGAAAATGCAGCTGATCCAACAAGCCCTTACAACATGAACCTGGTTCAGTCCATGAAAAAAATTGATGCAATTCATTCTTCTCGTCTTCATATGAAAAATCATACTCCCTCCATCAAGGTATGCAAGGCCTAATTTGAGATTCTCTGGTACCTAGGCATGAGCGAGACATTTGGAGCAATTTTTGGAAATCATTTTTTGCAATCGCCTCCTCACCATTGACTTGTTTGATCAAATATCATAGCCCATGTTGGTTAATTACTCCCAATCAAAACAATAAATGCACAATTCTTACAAAGCGTTTTGCCTTGGGAATATGAGGGGGATATATGACATACAAGAGAGGGATTAAAAGCGTCGAGAGAAAAGCCTTACATATTTGTAAACCAAACATACATACTTCGATGGGTGGGGTAGTTATGAAGTCAATCTTATTGACCATTATGACAAACTAGAACAGGATTATGAAATTTTGCAGGCAAATAGCCAAAAGTCATTTGGCTTCCCAAGGATAAAATCTCTCCTTATTTAGAATGCCCTATTCAATGTTTTACTAACCCGTTTGCTAAAAAAACCATAATTACCATGAAACCAGGCCTATTTGAATCAATAATAACTTTCATGCTTTAGCTTAGTTTTCTACTCCAAACAAAAATGAAATTTTGCATGTTCTTAAAGGAATATAAAGGAAATCCTCTCAAGATCCGCATGGTTGAAATGTAACCTTTTATATTTCATGTTTGAGTTGGGATGATGTAACTCATAGTATTCCAATGTTCTGTCAAGAAGGTAAGCTCCACCCCGATCTCAGCAAAGCTTTCAGTGCTCTTATGGCAAAAAGGCCAATCCTATTATCTCCCGAACTTTGGGTTAATCAATCTTCGCAATGTATTTTATAAAAATCATCAATAAGAACATCGCTAATAGGCTCAAAGAGTAGTTACCTAATTATATTGATACAACTCGTCAAGTTCTTATTCAAAGGCTGCAAATTTCTAGTAAATGACTTGTCCCTTTCAAATTTTCATCTTGGAATCATAAAGCTTTTATGTTGAAAGTAGGATTTGACACAACTTTTGATACAATTGATTCGGGGTTTGTTGCTAAAGCCTTAATACGAAAAGGAATGCATGTTCAATTCATAAAATTGATCCGTGAATGCATTTTCTTTGTTTATTTTTTTTTCAGCATTAATGGCTAACCTTCCATAAAATTTATCTATAAATTTATACTCTCTCTTCAAGATGTCTCCAGATTAAATAATCCATGTGATATTCAATTTTGACCCGATGCTTACTAGCTACAATGCTTAATTGTAGCTAGTGGTTGTGCCCAAAGAGCAAAGTTTTATAGCAAGTCATAAAATTCTCCTCACTTTGAGGAATAGAAGTATCAACAATATAGATACAACGTAAGCCTTCATCAAGCATCACTTCAACACAGTTATTCTCTGCATGTCTCCCCAACACTTCTAGTGAGGTTGTCAATCTCGCTTTGCTATTTGTAACAAAAAATGAGTAGATAATGGGGTATGAAGTTTTCTTAGAACAAATAATAACAACAAACTTGGTCTCTTGTTTATCATCAAAGGTGGAGCTAGGGGAGGCTCTTTCTATCATTGGAGATGGCCAAAACTCCTAGAAGCTTGTCCCTTTGTCCTTGACCTCCATCTTCTTGAACTTTTTCAGCACCTTAGTGTTGATCCTTGTCCTCCCGATTGGAGTCGAAAAAAGACATGGTGAAAGAACAATGTACCAAAACCCATCCGGAAAAGTGCTCAAAACAAAATAGAGGAGAAACTCCAAGAAAATAAGCTAGAAGCAAATCAGAAAAAATATAGTTGGTTTTCCATGTGGAAAGGGCCAGCCGTCAGATCCTATGCCAGAAGAGGACTTCTATGGGCCCAGGTGCCTGAGGAGTCCAACTCCATGTTTGTTCACCTCGGGCCCATAAATGTTCCCTCCAGCTAATCTTTTGGACACATGCCATATTTCATATAAAAATACAAAAATATCTGATTTTAGACGGTTTATGTACTTTTTCCTTAGCTAGGAGTTTCTACCTTCTAGAAGGTTCATCTTCTATTTTTTAATTAATTCGTTGGAAGTGATCATCTGCACCACATTTACCCCCTATCCTATGGGGTCACTAGCAATGTAGTGTTTCAATCTCTAATTGTTGACAACCCTTGGTTTTCCTTTAATATCACTTTCAAACTCGATGGCCCCTAACTGAGAAATTTTAGCGATGGTATGGAGGTCATCCCATTTTGTTGGGAGTTTACCTACAAAATATCTTAAAGAATACTTCTATAATAGCTCACTGTCTCCTACTTTGAATCCTTTATGTATTCTCCTATCATACCACATTTAACTTTTTCTTTAAATTGTTGGAAATATGCCCTAGAGGCAATAATAAAATGGTTACTATTGTATTTCCTTGTTCATGATAATTGTCTATTGTTCATGCTATAATTGTATTAACCGGAAACCATAATACATGTGTGAATACATAGACCACAACATGTCTCTAGTAAGTCTCTAGTTGACTAGCTCGTTGATCAATAGCAGGCCCGAGCCCATGGGCGTGCCACCTGTGCGCCCGCACAGGGCCTCCACTTTTCAGGGGCCCCGATTTTCGAAACTGCAGCCCACTGCACACGAGCGGGCCCAGTGGCTGGCTGGCAGCTTAATTCACTTTTGGGCTGTGCATGCAATGTGCGCGATGAAGCAGCCAGCAGGCCACCGATTCGATTCGACAGCCCACAGTCCCATGTCAAACCGTTTGTTTCGAGGAGATCCAAACCTCCGGCGACCACGCTGCAGCGGCGGCTCGTGATCTTCTTTTCCTCTCTTCCTCCATGACGCTGATCGAGTCATCATTCAGGACGACACCACCAAAAACTTCTTCTTCCTCCTCGAACACGTGACGAAGGCATCCCAAAGATCACAATTTTTTTATTCTACTAGGTTTGTTATTTTTTCTCCCTACTCTCCATCTGATTCCATAGTATTGCTCCCTTAGTTCTCCCCTAATCCTCATATTCAATTCGTTTTAGAGAGAGTTCAAGAAGGTGGGCAGCGGAAAGGGATTGTTGGCAGCCACATCTTTTGGGGCTGTCCAACTCTCCAAAGGCAAAGTCCCGTGGGATTTGGATTCATGTTATTAAGGCATGGTTTTATTCTTGCAGCAACACCACAACAGGACACAGGCGACAGACCTAGTCTTGATCCTTCAGGTGCTTTTATTTCAACTTCATTTTATAAGTTGCGTATTTTCAGTGTTACATGTTTCATACTAAGATGCCATGTACAAAGTAATGTCTGGGTACAGAAAGAAAATGTACCAACTGTTTTCTTCAATTCAACATTGTCATAATAAGATGATGAGTAGTTTCCATCCGGTTATTATATAGTATAACTTATGAGAAAAGATAATATTTATATGATATGTTCAATATTGTAGTTGTTACTGAAATATAAGCAAGCCTTCTAAAAATATATATGTGGAGAGGCCTCATTTTATCAAATTGCCAGAGAGGCTCGCACGTGTCAAGACTAGGCCTAGATATACTATTGCTAGTTTTATAAAGATAGGCCTCATTTTAAAGTTTGGCACAGGGCCCCCAATTTTGCCGGCTCGGCCCTGATCAATAGATGGTCATGGTTTCCTGACCATGGACATTGGATGTCATTGATAATGGGATCACATCATTAGGAGAATGATGTGATGGACAAGACCCAATCCTAAGCCTAGCACAAGATCGTATAGTTCGTCTGCTAAAGCTTTTCTAATGTCAAGTATCATTTCCTTAGACCATGAGATTGTGCAACTCCCGGATACCGTAGGAATGCTTTGGGTGTACCAAACGTCACAACGTAACTGGGTGGCTATAAAGGTGCACTACGGGTATCTCCGAAACTGTCTGTTGGGTTGGCGAATCGAGACTGGGATTTGTCACTCCGTGTAAACGGAGAGGTATCTCTGGGCCCACTCGGTAGGACATCATCATAATGTGCATAATGTGACCAAGGAGTTGATCACGGGGTGATGTTACGGAATGCAGTAAAGAGACTTGCCGGTAACGAGATTGAACAAGGTATGGGATACGACGATCGAATCTCGGGCAAGTACACGTATACCGGTAGACAAAGGGAATTGTATACGGGATTGATTGAATCCTCGACATCGTGGTTCATCCGATGAGATCATCGTGGAGCATGTGGGAGCCAACATGGGTGTCCAGATCCCACTGTTGGTTATTGGCCTGAGAGTTGTCTCTGTCATGTCTACGTGTCTCCCGAACCCGTAGGGTCTACACACTTAAGGTTCGATGACGCTAGGGTTATTAGGAAGACTTGTATGTGATTACCGAATGTTGTTCGAGTCCCGGATGAGATCCCGGACGTCACGAGGAGTTCCGGAATGGTCCGGAGGTAAAGATTTATATATGGAAAGTTGTTGTTCGGGTTCCGGGAAAAGTTCGGTTTTTTCCGGTATTGTACCGGGAAGCTTCCGGAAGGTTCCGGAGGATTCCGGAGGGGTCCGGAGGTCCGGAAAATGTTCCACCACGTCCAATACAGCAGCATGGGCTGTAGGGGGGCTCCCTAACCTTAATGGGCCAGGGGCACCAGCCCCCCCAAGGCCCATGCGCATGGGAGAGGGGAAACCCTAAGGGGGAGGGCCTCCACTTGACTTGGGAGGCACTCCTCCCCCCTTGGCCGCCGCCCCCAACCCTAGATGGGATCTAAGGGGGGCCGGCCCCCTCTCTCCCCACCTATAAATAGTGGAGGGGTGGGAGGGCGGCCACACCCTTGAACCTGGCGCAGCCCCTCCCCTCCAATACCTCTCCTCCTCCGCGTGAGCTTGGCGAAGCCCTGCCGGAGAACTGCCACTCCATCACCACCACCACGCTGTCGTGCTGCTGCTGGACGGAGTCTTCCCCAACCTCTCCCTCTCTCCTTGCTGGATCAAGGCGCGGGAGACGTCACCGGTTCCGTACATGTGTTGAACGCGGAGGCGTCCGTTCGGCGCTTAGGATCATCGGTGATTTGGATCACGACGAGTACGACTCCATCAACCCCGTTCTCTTGAACGCTTCCGCTTAGCGATCTTCAAGGGTATGAAGATGCACTCCCTCTCTCTCGTTGCTAGTATCTCCTGATTGATCTTGGTGACACGTAGGAAAATTTTGAATTATTGCTACGTTCCACAGTGGCATCATGAGCTAGGTCTATGCGTAGATTCTATGCACGAGTAGAACACAAAGTAGTTGTGGGCGATGATTTTGTTCAATTTGCTTACCATGTTACTAGTCTTATCTTGATTCGGCGGCATTGTGGGATGAAGCGGCCCGGACCGACCTTACACGTACTCTTACGTGAGACAGGTTCCACCGACTGACATGCACTAGTTGCATAAGGTGGCTAGCGGGTGTCTGTCTCTCCCCACTTTAGTCGGATCGGATTCGATGAAAAGGGTCCTTATGAAGGGTAAATAGCAATTGGCATATCACGTTGTGGTTTTGCGTAGGTAAGAAACGTTCTTGCTAGAAACCCATAGCAGCCACGTAAAACATGCAACAACAATTAGAGGACGTCTAACTTGTTTTTGCAGGGTTATGCTATGTGATGTGATATGGCCAAAAGGATGTGATGAATGATATATGTGATGTATGAATTGATCATGTTCTTGTAATAGGAATCACGACTTGCATGTCGATGAGTATGAAACCCAGGAGCCATAGGAGTTGTCTTAATTTATTTATGACCTGCGTGTCAATAATGTAATTACTTTACTTATTGCTAACCGTTAGCCATAGTAGTAGAAGTAATAGTTGGCGAGGCAACTTCATGAAGACACGATGATGGAGATCATGGTGTCATGCCGGTGACGATGGTGTTCATGCCGCGCCTCGAAGATGGAGATCAAAGGCGCAAGATGATATTGGCCATATCATGTCACTTTATGATTTGCATGTGATGTTTGTCATGTTTACATCTTATTTGCTTAGAACGACGGTAGCATAAATAAGATGATCCCTCGCAATAATTTCAAGAAAGTGTTCCCCCTAACTGTGCACCGTTGCTAAGGTCCGTTGTTCCGAAGCACCACGTGATGATCGGGTGTGATAGGTTCTAACGTTCGCATACAACGGGTGTAAGCCAGATTTACACACGCAATACACTTAGGTTAACTTGACGAGCCTAGCATGTACAGACATGGCCTCGGAACACGGAAGACCGAAAGGTCGAACATGAGTCGTATAGTGGATACGATCAACATGAAGATGTTCACCGATGATGACTAGTCCGTCTCACGTGATGATCGGACACGGCCTAGTTGACTCGGATCATGTATCACTTAGATGACTAGAGGGATGTCTATCTAAGTGGGAGTTCATTGAATAATTTGATTAGATGAACTTAATTATCATGAACATAGTCAAAAGGTCTTTGCAAATTATGTCGTAGCTCACGCTTTGGTTCTACTGTTTTAGATATGTTCCTAGAGAAAATTTAGTTGAGAGTTGACAGTAGCAATTATGCGGACTGGGTCCGTGAACTGAGGATTGTCCTCATTGCTGCACAGAAGGGCTATGTCCTTAATGCACCGCTCAGTGCGTTGAACCTCGAGCGTCGTCTGTAGATGTTGGGAAACATCTGACATACACGTTTTGATGACTACGTGATAGTTCAGTGCGTAATGCTAACGGTTTAGAATTGTGGCACCAAAGACGTTTTTGAAACGTCGCAGAACATATGAGATGTTCCAAAGACTGAAATTGGAATTTCAGACTAGTGCCCACGTCAAGAGGTATGAGACCTCTGACAAGTTTCTTAAGCCTGCAAACTAAGGGAGAAAAAACTCAATCGTTGAGCATGTGCTCAGATTGTCTGAGTACTGCAATCGCTTGAATCGAGTGGGAGTTAATCTTCCAGATGAGATAGTGATGGTTCTCCATAGTCACTGCCACCAAGCTATTGGAGCTTCGTGATGAACTATAACATATCAGGGATAGACATGATGATCCTTGAGCAACTCGCGATGTTTGACACCACGAAAGTAGAAATCAAGTAGGAGCATCAATTGTTGATGGTTAAACCACTAGTTTCAAGAAGGGCAAGGTAAAGAAGGGATACTTCATGAGACGGCAAATCAGTTGCTGCTCTAGTGAAGAAACCCAAGGTTGAACCAAACCCGAGACTAAGTGCTTCTATAATGAGGGGAATGGTCACTGAAGCAGAACTACCCTAGATACTTGGTAGATGAGAAGGCTGGCAAGGTCGACAGAAGTATTTTGGATATACGTCATATTATCGTGTACTTTACTAGTACTCCTAGTAGCACCAAGGTATTAAATACCGGTTCGGTTGCTAAGCGTTAGTAACTCGAAATAAAAGGCTGCGGAGACTAGCTAAAGGTGAGATGACGATATGTGTTGGAAGTGTTTCCAAGGTTGATGTGATCAAACATCGCACGCTCCCTCTACCATTGGGATTGGTGTTAGACCAAAATAATTGTTGTTCGGTGTTTGCGTTGAGCATAGACATGATTGGATTATGTTTATCGCCACACGGTTATTCATTTAAGGAGAATAATGGTTACTCTGTTTATTTGAATAATACCTTCAATGGTCTTGCACCTAAAATGAATGGTTTATTGAATCTCGATCGTGGTGATACACATGTTTATGCCAAAAGATATAAGATAGTAATGATAGTACCACGTACTTGTGGCACTACCATTTGAGTCATGTTGGTATAAAACGCATGAAGAAGCTCCATGTTGATGGATCTTTGGTCTCACTCGTTTTGAAAAGATTGAGACATGCGGACCGTGTCTATTGGTAGATATGCATGAAGAAACTCCATGCAGATGGATCATTTGGACTCACTTGATTTTGAATCACTTGATACATGCAAATCATACCACATGGGCAAGATGACTGAAAGGCCTCGTTTTCAGTAAGATGGAACAAGAAAGCAACTTGTTGGAAGTAATACATTTTGATGTGTGCAGTCCAATGAGTGCTGAGGCATGCAGTGGATATCGTTATGTTCTTACTTCACAGATGATTCGAGTAGATGCTGAGTATATTTACTTGATGAAACACAAGTCTGAATTATTGAAAGGTTCAAGTAATTTCAGAGTGAAGTTGAAGATCGTCGTGACAAGAGGATAAAATGTCTATGATATGATCATAGAGATGAATATCTGAGTTACGAGTTTGGCACACAATTAAGACATTATGGAAATTGTTTCACAACTAATACCACCTGGAACACCATAGTGTGATGGTGTGTCCGAACATCATAACTACACCCTATTGGATATGGTGCATACCATGATGTCTCTTATCGAATTACCACTATCGTTTATGGGTTAGGCATTAGAGACAACCGCATTCACTTTAAATAGGGCACCGCACAATTCCGTTGAGACGACACCGTATGAACTATGGTTTAGAGAAACCTAAGCTATCATTTCTTAAAAGTTTGGGGGTACGACGCTTATGTGAAAAGGTTTCAGGCTGATAAGATCGTATCCAAAGCGGATGAATGCATCTTCATAGAATAGCCAAAAACAGTTGGGTATACCTCCTATTTCATATCCGGAAGCAAAAGTGATTGTTTCTAGAAACGGGTCCTTTCTCAAGGAAAAGTTTCTCTCGAAAGAATTGAGTGGGAGGATGGTGGAGACTTGATGAGTATTGAACCGTCACTTCAACTAGTGTGTAGCAGGGCACAGAAAGTTGTTCCTGTGGCACCTACACCAATTGAAGTGGAAGCTTATGATAGTGATCATGAAACTTCGGATCAAGTCACTACCAAACCTCATAGGTCGACAAGGATGTGTACTACATCAGAGTGGTACGTAATCCTGTCTTGGAAGTCATGTTGCTAGACAACAATGAACCTACGAGCTATGGAGAAGCGATGGTGGGACCAGATTCCGATGAATGGCTCGAGGCCATAAAATCCGAGAGAGGATCCATGTATAAAATAAAGTATAGACTTTGAAAAGAACTACTTGATGGTCGTAAGGCTGTTGGGTGCAGATGGATTTTAAAAGGAAGACGGACAATGATGGTAAGTGTCACCATTAAGAAAGCTCGACTTGTCGTTAAGATGTTTTCCGACAAGTTCAAGGAGTTGACTACGATGAGACTTTCTCACTCGTAGCGATGCTAAGAGTCTGTTGGAATTATGTTAGCAGTTACTGCATTATTTATGAAATCTTGCAGATAGGATGTCAAAACATTGTTTCCTCGACGTTTTTCTTGAGGAAAGGTTGTATGTGATACAACCAGAAGGGTTTGTCCATCCCGAAAGATGCTAACAAGTATGCAAAGCTCCAACAATCCTTCTAAGGACTGGAGTAAGCATCTCGGAATTGGAATGTACGCTTTGATGAGATGATCAAAGATTTTGGGTTTATACAAAGTTTATGAGAAACTTGTATTTCCAAAGAAGTGAGTGGGAGCACTATAGAATTTTTAATGAGTATATGTTGTTAACATATTGTTGATCAGAAATGATGTAGAATTTCTGGAAAGCATGCAGGGTTATTTGAAAAGTGTTTTTCAACGGAAAACCTGGATTAAGCTACTTGAACATTGAGCATCAAGATCTATAAGGATAGATCAAATACGCTTAATAGTACTTTCGAATGAATACATACCGTGACAAGATTTTGAAGGAGTTCAAAATATATCAGCAGAGAAGGAGTTCTTAGCTGTGTTAGAAGGTGTGAATATTGAGTAAGACTCAAGACCTGACCACGGTAGAAGAGAGAGAAAGGACGAAGGTCGTCCCCTATGCTTTAGACGTAGGCTCTACAGTATGCTATGCTGTGTACCACACCTGAAGTGTGCCTTTCCATGAGTCAGTCAAGGGGTACAAGAGTGATCCAGGAATGGATCACACGACAGCGGTCGAACTCATCCTTAGTAACTAGTGGACTAAGGAATTTTCTTGATTATGGAGGTGGTAAAAGATTTCGTCGTAAAGTGTTACGTTGATGCAAACTTTGACACTAATCCGGATGACTCTGAGTAGTAAACCGGATTCGTATAGTAGAACAGTTATTTGGAATAGCTCCAAGTAGCGCGTGGTAGCTGCATCTACAAGATGACATAGAGATTTGTAAAGCACACATGGATCTGAAAGGTTCAGACTCATTGACTAATAAACCTCTCTCACAAGCAAGATATGAACTAACCCCATGGGTGTTGGATTCATTGCAATCACATAGTGATGTGAACTAGATTATTGACTCTAGTGCAAGTGGGAGACCATTGGAAATTTGCCCTAGAGGCAATAATAAAATGGTTACTATTGTATTTCCTTGTTCATGATAATTGTCTATTGTTCATGCTATAATTGTATTAACCGGAAACCGTAATACATGTGTGAATACATAGACCACAATATGTCCCTAGTAAGCCTCTAGTTGACTAGCTCGTTGATCAATAGATGGTCATGGTTTCCTGACCATGGACATTGGATGTCATTGATAATGGGATCACATCATTAGGAGAATGATGTGATGGACAAGACCCAATCCTAAGACTAGCACAAGATCGTATAGTTCGTCTGCTAAAGCTTTTCTAATGTCAAGTATCATTTCCTTAGACCATGAGATTGTGCAACTCCCGGATACCGTAGGAATGCTTTGGGTGTACCAAACGTCACAATGTAACTGGGTGGCTATAAAGGTGCACTACGGGTATCTCCGAAAGTGTCTGTTGGGTTGGCACGAATCGAGACTGGGATTTGTCACTCCGTGTAAACGGAGAGGTATCTCTGGGCCCACTCGATAGGACATCATCATAATGTGCACAATGTGACCAAGGAGTTGATCATGGGGTGATGTGTTATGGAACGAGTAAAGATACTTGCCGGTAGCGAGATTGAACAAGGTATCGGGATACCGACGATCGAATCTCGGGCAAGTACTATACCGGTAGACAAAGGGAATTGTATACGGGATTGACTGAATCCTTGACATCGTGATTCATTCGATGAGATCATCGTGGGACATGTGGGAGCCAACATGGGTATCCAGATCCCGCTGTTGGTTATTGACCAGAGAGATGTCTTGGTCATGTCTGCATGGTTCCCGAACCCGTAGGGTCTACACACTTAAGGTTCGATGACGCTAGGGTTATTAGGAAGACTTGTATGTGATTACCGAATGTTGTTTGGAGTCCCGGATGAGATCCGGATGTCACGAGGAGTTCCGGAATGGTCCGGAGGTAAAGATTTATATATGGAAAGTTATTGTTCGGGTTCCAGGAAAAGTTTGGTTTTTCCGGTATTGTACCGGGAAGCTTCTGGAAGGTTCCAGAGGATTCCGGAGGTACGGAAAATGTTCCACCACATCCAATACAGCAGCATGGGCTGTAGGGGGGCTCCCTAGCCTTAATGGGCTAGGGGCACCAGCCCCCCCAAGGCCCATGCGCATCGGAGAGGGGAAACCCTAAGGGGGAGGGCCTCCACTTGACTTGGGAGGCACTCCTCCCCCCTTGGCCGCCGCCCCCAACCCTATATGGGATCTAAGGCGGGTCGGCCCCCTCTGTCCCCACCTATAAATAGTCGAGGGGTGGGAGGGCGTCCATAGCCTTGCACCTGGCGCAGCCCCTCCCTCCAATACCTCTCCTCCTCCGCGTGAGCTTGGCGAAGCCCTGACGGAGAACTGCCACTCCATCACCACCACGCCGTCGTGCTGCTCTTGGACTCTCTTCCTCAATCTCTCCCTCCTCCTTGTTGGATCAAGGCGCGGGAGACGTCTCCGTTCCGTACGTGTGTTGAACGTGGAGGTGCCGTTCGTTCGGCGCTAGGATCATCGGTGATTTGGATCACGACGAGTACGACTCCATCAACCCCGTTCTCTTGAACGCTTCGGCTTAGAGATCTTCAAGGGTATGAAGATGCACTCACTCTCTCTCGTTGCTAGTATCTCCTAGATTGATCTTGGTGACACGTAGGAAAATTTTGAATTATTGCTATGTTCCCCAACATAAATAACTTAGCATTTTCATAAGATTCATTTCTCCATTCATCTAAAGCACTTATATCTAGCAATCTTTTCTCTTCGGCTTGTTGAAAGTAAAAGTTTAATTGTTTGATTGCATAGTAAGACCTATGTTCAACAAGATAAAATTTAGAGGAGAATCTATAAAGCAAAGTGGTCTAGAAAGTGTATTCATTTTGGATGTATAAGAAAGCTAGCTTCAACGTTCTTGATATGCATGACGCCTTTGCGAAAATGATGACTAATGTTTTAAGCCAGGGTTTTGTCCCTAACTAGGTTAATTTCATCATTATTTTGAACTTCAAAAACAACAATGACTTCTTGAGGTTCCCAAAAAAGTACTATAACCAACATATAAGTCAGACAAGTTTAGGTCTAAGTTATGGCTAAGTACTAAATTAGTCACTATAATTTAATCGAAGTTATTCAGTGTACACATGTGAAATGTTTAGACTATACTCCAACAAATCAAACACAATTAGCATACATTACATCACAAACATAATGGCTACTTGTCCACTACAATTTTCTACCTAAAATGTAATGATCATAAACAAGTGCGACAGTGACCTTACACTAGTAGAAAAAGGCCCATCTGTCCCTCTCGGTGTCAAAACCGGCGGATCTCGGGTAGGGGGTCCCGAACTGTGTGTCTAGGCCGGATGGTAACAGGAGGAAGGGGACACAATGTTTTACCCAGGTTCGGGCCCTCTTGATGGAGGTAAAACCCTACATCCTGCTTGATTAATATTGATGATATGGGTAGTACAAGAGTAGATCTACCACGAGATCAGAGAGGCTGAACCCTAGAAGCTAGCCTATGGTATGATTGTATGTTGTGATTGTTGTCCTACGGACTAAAACCCTTCAGTTTATATAAACACCGGAGAGGGTTAGGGTTACACAAGGTCGGTTACAAAGGAGGAGATATCCATATACGTATTGCCTAGCTTGCCTTCCACGCCAAGTAGAGTCCCATCCGGACACGAGACGAAGTCTTCAATCTTGTATCTTCATAGTCTAACAGTCCGGCCAATGGAGATAGTCCGGCTGTCCGGAGACCCCCTAATCCAGGACTCCCTCAGTAGCCCCTGAACCAGGCTTCAATGACGATGAGTCCGGCGCGCAGTATTGTCTTCGGCATTGCAAGGCGGGTTCCTTCTCCGAATACATCACAGAAGAATTTGAATACGAGGATAGTGTCCGACCCTGCAAAATAAGTGCCACATTCCACCGTAGAGAGAATAATATTTTCACAGATCTAATTTGCTGGCTTGTTTTGGCAGCATGACATTATGTCATGGCCCGGTGATTATTCGAACCGTTTCTCCACACATAATGCGAGGTGGTTTCTTAACACGTCTTGTTGAAGCGGAGATCGTGTTCCCCCAATTATGAGATTCTCATTAATGCGGTCGTGGGTAACCCAACCGTGTCAAGGACTCCTAGATTATAGGCAAGTCCTAAACGGCTACGGAGAGGATGCTTGATATTCACCCTCTTTATAAAGGGACAAGGTTTTCGCCTTTTCCCTCTCGTGCTCAATCGAACCCTTCCCTCGCCTCGAGTTCTAATACCCAAAGCCCAGGTTAGGTGCTCCGGATCTTCAATCATGTCCAGATCCAGCCTTCAAGGCCGATGGATGCCCTCCTCCATTACGGAAGAGGACATCAAAAAGTTGAGGGAGGCCAGATACCTGACTGCCGAGGTTTCGCATCGGCTGCCTGCTCGAGGGCAGATCGTCCCTACTCTCGAACCCAACGAGAACGTCGTGTTCGTCTCCCACTTCCCCCGAGGTCTAGGCCTCACTCTGGATCCCTTCGTCAGGGGTTCGATGTTCTATTACGGGCTAGATTTCCACGATCTAGATCCGGACTCCTTTCTCCACATCTCGACATTTATTGTCGTGTGTGAGGCCTTCCTCCGCGTTACCCCTCACTTCGGCCTGTGGCTCAAGACCTTTGAAGTAAAGCCGAAGATGATCGAGGGGCAACATGCAGCGTGCGGAGGTGCATCAATAGGCAAGATGGTAGGAGTTCCATGGCCGAAAGGTTCCTTTCCAGAGGTGTCCAAATTATTGCAACGGGAGTGGTTTTACGTCACGGCTCCCAGAAGTGCCAAGTGGGCGGCTGCCCCCGCTTTCCGCTCGGGCCCCCCACCACAACTGATGTCATGGATCAGCAGAGGTCTGAGTTGGGGTCCAGCCAAGGACGTGCCTATAATTCAAAGACGCATCTGAGATCTCTTCGAGGGAGATTTTAATTTGGTTGCGGTGATACAAGTTATGCTGGTTTGTCATGTCCAGCCTTGCAAACGCCGGCCCCTTCGCTTGTGGGAGTTCAACCCAGAGGGACCACGTGCCATTCAAAGTTTCCTTGGCCTGACGCACGAGGAGATGTACAAGTCATTCTTCGGACCTCAAGTAGAGTGTCCGGATATTACCGAGGATGTGGGCCTGAGGAGTAACCGCGCCGCCGAACAAGTAAGAAATCCTCTGGCCGAACACACTGTCTTTTATTCGTCACGAAGTTATTTTTGAGAGTTTGCTTTTTGACCAGGGCTGGCTAACAAAGGCGAAGATGATTCGGTGTTTGGCCCCCCTCCCTGAGGGTTTGGAAAATCCGGTATTGGAAAAGATGCTCGAGGTCGCACCTTTCCCGGAGCCCTCGAAGGAAGATACCGGGGGGGATAATACGGGCGAACGCGGGCCCCCATCGCTGCCCGTTCCAACCGAGGGAATGAGCGTCTCCACGAAGGAGGACAACTGGGGGAGGAAAAGGACTGCTTCCGAGGATCCGGAAGCCGAAGCCTCCAAATGGGAGAAGAAGTCTCCCACAGAGGGTCCTGCCTCGGGGGGGTGCTTTTGCCGCACAAAGTCCGCGGGGGATCAGCCCTCCAACGAGTCGTAAGTGATCCAAAATACTTTAATAGTAAAGGTATGCTATCTTTTTTTCTGAGAAAATAACCACCGCATATATATTGCAGTTCGGGCCTTAGCCCCTCTCAGCTGAGCTCGTCTTCGGGGGATCTTCTTCCAGAGATGATGGAGAGTGAAACGCCTCCCCCGGACTCCTCCGCTCAAGAAGCGGGCGACCCCGAAGTGTCGTCACGGAGGGACTCTCCAGATCCGGCGAGGCCAGAAGATAATCCCATAGACCCCCGAAGTCCCCAGCGTCCGGCTCCCGAAGAGAGCAGACAAAAGAGTCCGGCACCGTCTGGTGTGCGGCCGGACGTTCTGAGGGACTTGGTGGGGCGAGCATCCATCTCAGAAGAACACCGTATGCTGATGGGTACGGTGATGGAGAGAATCTCGTCCGCCGAAAGCGGATTACATGAAGCCTTTATGAGTCTACTGACAGGCTTTGAGGTACGTGAGATAATATGTGATAGTACTGCACATGTTAGGTGTGCCCTGTGTAGATAGTAGCCCCTGAGACTCCGGTTGTCGTCGAGAACGGCGGCGAACAAAGGATCATATTCCCAGGCAATAACTAGACTGCCCCTATGTGCAGGTGGTGGAAGCTCCGGTGCCTAGCCGGACTAGTGAGTTTGCCAAATTAAAACGGCAACTGGATGCGGCAGACACCGACATTGAGCTTGTTAACAAAAGGCTTGACGAGGCACAAGGTAAGTGTTATTATTTGGTGAACGCCACATAGTAAGAGAAGCATGATGCCAATATCTTTAATATGTTGTGACTGCAGATGGAGCTGCCACTGTGGAAACCTTGCGGGCAGAACTTGCCCGAGCCAAGGAACAAGCGAGGATTAGTAATGCCGCTGCTTTGAAGGCGACCGAAGAGTTGAAAGCCGAGAAGGCCACACATTGCGAGATCCAAGAGAAGATGGCCAAGATGGCCGTATAATTAAAAGACACCGCCGACCGTTGCCGGGTCCTTGAAAAAGAAAACCAAGCAAAGGCAACGGACCTTGAGAAGGCCACGACGGCGGACAAAGACACCCGTTCTGCTATGAGAGCGAAGAAGGAGGAGCTGCGGGAAGTCGGGGATATTGTGGTTGGGAAACCTTTCATGTTACGGAGGAAGTTCGGAGATCCATGGTATGCCCCTCTGGATCAGCTGTGGAGTTCGGCAGATGCGTATATGGATTTGGCTGCGAGCGCTGCTGATGCGGCCAAGTACTTCCAAGGTCAAACATATCGTGAAGTGGACAAGTTGTTCTGGTCGCAATTCCACGTTCCAGAGCATCCGCTTTCATTGACTGACCAGCTAGCCGAATGGGCCGAACTGAATAGGTTGTTCGGACTCGCCATGAGGTCTGTTGTGGATCAGCTATGGCTAGAAAAGCCAAAGCCGAATAGCTATTTTAGCTTAGTGCAGCAGTTCCTTGGTGCGGTGCTGCGCATTAATGCGATGAAGAGGTCGGCGTGCATAGAAGGCTCGCGGATGGCCCTTGCCCGTGTTAAAGCATACTGGGCGGAGATGGACGCTACCACTGTTGCGACGCAGGGTTCGGCCATAGGCCGAGTGGCTGCCGAGCATTATTTCGAGGAGGTTCTCGAGGGTGCTCGTTTGATAGAGGCCCAGTGCTCGAAGAATATTATGTTTGAGTGATATGTATTCTCATTGTAAACACAATGCTTTTATGAAGTTTTTATAAGGCTATGTTTATACTTTTGCCTGAAAGTAGTATGATGCCTCCTGTGCGGCCGTTTATGTATACATGTGTATAACCTGAAAGATTGCAGCCGTCGGCTTCAACCCCCACGCATATAATGCGGAGGTGCTCGCAAAAAGCGCGTGTTGACACTTAACCCAACGTCTTGGTCCTATTAAGGAGGTGATAGTGTAGCGAGCGAGGCAACCAGACTATAATGCTTTAACACTTTCACTTAGCCATAGGAGTTTGACAGTGGGGCTACTAGATAGCCCCTGGTGGCTCCGCACTCTCCCGATCGCGGGGTGCGTACATGCCTGGCCGGAAAACAACCCTTCGTTAAGGCGGAGGAATTCTAACATTCCGATAGGTCATCGAGTGGTTGACCATTCTCACGCTATATCATGACAGTCAGTTTTCGGCTTTCTCTACTGAGGTGCTCGTCCGGATGAACCAGGGCACAATCGCAGTAGTTCTCCTGGTGCTACCTTAGTCGATAAAGTGGAATGTAAGGCACCAAAACATAGGAGCCGGGCAAACCCAACATTTGACCAAAGACAATGATTCAGAGTTGATGCATATAAGGCCAAACTCGCGACACCGAACACTCCCTAAGGTATTCGGTCTTTATGGTATAAACCGGGCCTAAATAGTGCCCTTTGTAAGAAGCCCATTGTGTCCAGGTACGTGCGTTATTCTGACGTGGCCACATGCCAAGACGTCAACATCCTTCTCAACTGTGCTGAGAATTTGGTGGATATGTATCAACAAGAGACAGTAAAAAAGGTTTACGCAGGGTCTTAATCTAAAAAGAATCCTTGGAGCGGGTCCCTGCTGCACGTCTGCGCCTGTGTCTCCGTTGTGCCGTATCCTGGACGGGTGTAGCACGATGATCATCTGTAAAAGAGAGGAAGTTAGGTGAAAAAGTTGTCGTGCAAAAAGATAGTTTTTTAAGAAACCATGTATAATTCAAAATGAGTAAAAATTGCCACTTGTCTGCGCGTGTTGAGCCCCTTGTATGTGTAATAGGGGTGTGACCATTGATCCGGTATGAATTACATATAGCTGCACTGAACTCGACTAACCGTGTCCGAGGTCTTGACGACCTATTAAATGCTTTAGTTGGTGAGGCCGTTTTTAGTGTGCGGCTGCCACTCTCTTCGGCGCGCAAAGATCGCTTAATACTTCCGTTTACTGTAATGATGCCACATGGGCTGGGCATGTTGAGTGTGAGGGAAGCGTAGTGCGGTATTGCATTAAAGCGAGCGAAAGCTTCGCGTCCGAGTAGTGCTTGATAGCCACTTTGGAACGGAGCGATGTTGAAGGTTAAATGTTTGCTACGGAAGTTATCGGGGAAGCCGAATATAACCTTTAGTAGCAGGGAGCCCGTGCAATGAGCCCCTGGGCCTGGCGTTACTCCTTTAAAGGTAGTATTGCTATGGCAAATTTTTGTTGGGTCTATCCCCATTTCACGGATTGTGTCCTGGTATATCAGGTTTAGACTGCTGCCACCGTCCATTAGGACTCGTGTGAAGTGGTATCCGTCAATTATTGGGTCTAATAACAGGGCAGCCCATCCTACACGCCGGATACTTGCTGAGTAATCACGATGGTCGAAAGTGATCGGTTGAGACGACCAGTGGTAGGACTCCGCGGTGATAGGCCCTTGGGCATATTTTTCTGGGAGTGCCGTTTTGTTTCTTCCTTTGATCACGTGTAACATGTTTGCTGTTTTGACTTCTGGTGGAAATTTCTTTTGTTCCCCAGTGTCTTGCTTGAGAGGCTCATCCTCGTCTTCGCTTGGTGTATCCTCCCCCTTGTGTACGGTGTTGAGCTTGCCGGACTGCTTGAAGACCCAACATTGTCTGTGGGTATGATTAGCGGGTTTACCAGGGGTGCTATGGATCTGACATATTTGGTCCAGAATTTTGTTTAGGCTGGACAGTTCGTCTCTGGCGCCTTTGGAGGGCGGCTTTTGCTGACCTGGATGAGAGCTTTTGAATCCGGCGTTTACTGCCGTGCTCTTCGTGCTGTCTTCTTTACTCCGGCGTTTGTTATTGCTGTTGCGCCGTGATTTCCCGTTTCCATCTCTAACTTCAGATGTACTGGGGTCGCTGGTGTTGCATCTGGCTAGCCAGCTATCCTCACCCGCGCAAAAGCGGGTCATGAGGCTTGTTAATGCTGCCATTTTTCTCGGCTTTTCTTGGCCGAGGTGTTTGGCAAGCCATTCGTCACGGACGCTATGCTTAAAAGCTGCCAAGGCTTCGGCGTCCGGACAGTCGACAATTTGGTTCTTTTTAGTAAGAAACCTGTTCCAAAGTTTTCGGGCTGACTCTCCGGGCTGTTGAGTTATATGACTCAAATTGTCCGCGTCCGGAGGTCGGACATAAGTCCCTTGAAAATTTGCCCAAAAAGCGTCTTCGAGCTCTTCCCAGCTTCCAATGGAGTTTTCGGGGAGGCTTTTAAGCCAGTGATGAGCTGGCCCTTTGAGCTTGAGGGGTAAGTACTTGATGGCGTGGAGATCATCTCCTCGAGCCATATGGATATGGAGGATATAGTCCTCAATCCAGACCCCAGGGTCTGTTGTTCCATCGTATGCCTCTATGTTTACGGGTTTGAATCCCTCTGGAAATTCATGGTCCAGCACCTCATCGGTGAAACATAGGGGGTGTGCGGCACCCCTGTATCTGGGTGTACCGCGTTGTTCGGATGTTTGTTGTGTTACATTGTATGCTGGGGCGCGCTTGCATGGTCCATAGATGGATCTGGTTGCACCGTCCTTTTGGTGCGAGCCCTCACGTGGATCGCGTATTGGCTTGTGAGTGGCGTTGTTTGCCGCTCGATGTTGGTCGTGAGGTCGTCTATCCGGCCAGGTGGCTGTTTTGATTTTTGGTTGTGGGGGGTCTGAGGCCTCATCGAATTCAGGTAGCAACTTTCGCTTTGGGTAGCTCTTGGTGGGGCGATTGTTGCCGTACTTCGCTGCTGTGTTGAGTACTTTCCTCCATCTGATTTGGAGTGTGTCCTGCGCGGCCTTGAGCCTTTGCTTCTGCTTTTTCAGACTCCTTGCGGTGGCAACAAGCCTTTGCGGGCATTCTGCTGCTCTGGTTGCCTGTCCGGCGTTATGTCATCCGGACTAGTATCTTTGACAGAATTAGTTTGTTCAGTTTGATTCTCCGTATTGCCGTAGTCCGGCAGTGGTTCACCCTGCTCCAATGCTGGGTCTGTATGATCGTTATTTCTGCCGAGGCGGGATTTGGGGCGGCGCTTGCGCCGCCACTTTGACTGCTTCTCGAGGGAACAAGCCTGCGGTGCATCCTTCCGTTCCTCGTCGTCGTCTTCTTTTGGTGTGTCCACCATGTATATGTCATATGATGAGGTGGACGTCCAGCGCCTTGTGGGCGGTGGTTCCTCTTCGCCTCCCGCATCGTCGTCCATACCGTTGATGTATTTGGAGTCGAAGTCGAGCATGTCGGTTGAGTCATCGATAGTGGCTATTAAGTGGGTGGTGGGTGGGCGTCAAATTTCTTCATCATCCGCATCCCAATCCTGTTGGCCATAATCCGGCCAGGGCTCTCCTGACAAAGAGAGAGACCTTAGTGAATTCAGAATGTCACCGAAGGGCGAGTGCTGAAAGAGATACGCGATGGTGAATTCCATGATCGGCGCCCAATCGGATTCGATTGGCAGGGGCACGGATGGTTCGGAGTCCGGAAAAGAGTTCGGCACCTTGGAGTCACGGGCTGCGCAGAGGGTTAGGCTGGTGTTCGGCTCGATCGCCGTTGAGACTGCAGCCCCTGAGGCGGTGTCTAACCACCCGTCCTCAACTGGCGCAGTTGGCTCCGGGCTAAGGGTCGGAGCTGATGCGGGCACAGCCTCTAGGGTACTGTTCGGCGGCAGAGCTAGGTCATACCCATCGCGACAGTGCGGCGCGCCCGGCTGTGGCTCGAACCCGTCGAAGATCAAGTCTCCGCGGATGTCGGCCGTGTAGTTCAAACTTCCAAGTCTGACCTGATGGCCAGGGGCATAACTTTCAATCTGCTCCAGATGGCCAAGCGAATTAGCCCGCAGTGCAAAGCCGCCGAATACGAAGATATGTCTGGGGAGAAAAGTCTCACCCTGGACCGCATCACTATCGATGATGGTAGGAGCCATCAAGCCTAACGGCGACGACACAGAGGAACTCTCGATGAAAGCACCAATGTCGGTGTCAAAACCGGCGGATCTCGGGTAGGGGGTCCTGAACTGTGCGTCTAGGCCGGATGGTAACAGGAGGCAGGGGACATGATGTTTTACCCAGGTTCGGGCCCTCTTGATGGAGGTAAAACCCTACGTCCTGCTTGATTAATATTGATGATATGGGTAGTACAAGAGTAGATCTACCACGAGATCAGAGAGGCTGAACCCTAGAAGCTAGCCTATGGTATGATTGTATGTTGTGATTGTTGTCCTATGGACTAAAACCCTTCGGTTTATATAGACACCGGAGAGGGTTAGGGTTACACAAGGTCGGTTACAAAGGAGGAGATATCCATATATGTATTGCCTAGCTTGCCTTCCACACCAAGTAGAGTCCCATCCGGACACGAGACGAAGTCTTCAATCTTGTATCTTCATAGTCTAACAGTCCGACCAATGGAGATAGTCCGGCTGTCCGGAGACCCCCTAATCTAGGACTCCCTCAGTCCCGGTTCTGGAACCAGGACTAAAGGGTCGGGACTAAAGCCCAATACCTTTACCCCGGTTCACTTACGAACCGGGATAGATGGTGCTCCACGTGGCCACTGCGGCGAGCCCAGACAGGAGGGCCTTTAGTCCCGGTTGGTAACACCAACCGGGACCAAAGAGCATCCACACGTCAGCAACTCAGGAGCTAGGGTTTTTGTTTTTTTGAAGGGGGGGGGGGGGGGGTTTTGGAGGGTTAATTTGGGGGTTTCATATATTGTGTTATCTAGCTAATAGCTAGAGAGAAGTGACCTCTCTTATCTCCGTGCTTGGTCGACGCTACGTACTATATGTATAGAGAGGACTCGACACGCTAGCTAGTAAGAAAATGAAGGAAACCATTAAGTACAGAAGATCGTCGTGAACATATACAGAGAGAAGTGATCGACCTCTCCTTCTCCGAGAGATTGGTCGAACAACAAGTTTTCGTACATATATCTATCCGACGCTACTAGCTACATATATAAAATATAAGATCTCTTACAATACCTAACATCTGAAGTCAAGTTCCACATGGTATTCTCCGGCTTTATTGATGACATGGTCAACAAAGAATCCGGCCAATTCCTCTTGAATTGCTTTAATGCGATCTTTTGGTAGGAGATCATCCTGCATCTGCCAGATCTAAATCGAAGAAGAGGGTTAATACATGTGTATGAATGAAACTCAACACAAATGATGGTAAATAAAATAAAATTGTGAATATTTTTTCTTACGCACTTCATACTGTTTTTCAGAGTAGCCCCACTTATTCTTGGCCGTCTCGTTGTAGATGAACTCGCAAACATAGTATCCATAGAAATCATTCTAGCTTTCCTGCCACAAGCACTTTATCAGAAATAGAGGTCAATCAAACTGATAAGCAAGCATGCCAACTGGTATTGATGAAACTAGCTAAAATCAATGCGAGATGCGCGGAACTAGGTAGTAGTGCTTACTTTCGGGTGTTTAAATTTCAGCTCGGTCGGCAGTCCCGGAGAAATTGCGGTGAACTCTTTCCAAACCCTGCCAGACAAACGAAATAATTACTTGATATCAAGAAATGAACAAAGTTGGCGATATGGTGCGATAATGATCGATTGACCTTACTTTTGGAGCATTTCAGTCATGTTCGCATACTCCTGGGGATCTTTCCGTCTCGAGTCTAAGACGGTTACTAGTCCCTGCTCAAGCTTAATCTCTAGGAGAATAAAGTGGTAGCTGGCCACGCATGCATAACTCATTAGTTACATTACTGTAACCTCGAGTAATAAGGGAAACCGAATATATATGCACAAGACAGTAACACTCACTTGAAGTTGTAAGGAAAGAGTATTTTATCTTTGCTTTGATTTTTGAGCAACGATTTGAGCAAGTTGTCCTCGATTTTTGAGACATTCCTTTTAACCGTCCATTCATGTATGATATTTGGGTTAATGAACCCAATGCCATATATTTGTGCTTTTCGCCATTCGATGATCTTCAATCTGCATAATATAGTGAGGATAAATATATGTACATGCAATGAAAGAGCTGATATATATATATAGAGAGACTTAATTACAGAAAGTAGTACTTACACACAGTAGCAAGCCACGAGTGATTTGTTGAGGGCCATTAGATTGTAGAACTGGAAAAACTCGCCAAAATCAACACCTAACAGTTCTTGTCCAATGAAGTCGTGGTCCTCTTTAATTCTCATCGACAAAGCCTCCTTCCCAGACTCGCTGCAGGTTTTCATGTACCATTCATGGAATCTTTGCATCATCGTTGTTAGAGCAAGAGTTCCATCTTTGAAGAGAGGCTTCCCGTACTGGTATTTGAATTTGTCCACCTCCGTTGCATCAAAATGGACATCATCGGGCAGGTAATCACTAGGATTGGTACCAGGCAGCATCAGTGGCTGATTTGTAACGATATCGCTAGACACCTTGAGCGGGGACATGATTGGTTCTCCTGTTCTCTGAGGTGCGCAATTTTTTCCCACTTGGTCATTCTGCTAACCTTTTGTCACTTGAAGTAGTTCCCGACCGGCGCACTTCTTGCAATGTCTTTTTAAGACAGCGGAGATGGTTGTCATCCGGCGAAGGCGGTGGTGGTCGCTTCATGGCATTGGTAGTGTGCTTCACTTTCACCGGATCTATCTTCTCCTCCGGAGGTGGATGTTTCATAGCTGTTCACATTTCAAAGAAGTGCTTCACATAGGCTTCACAGATCTCCGCGTTTTCCTCCACGGTCCTCTCGTATGGTAACTTCTCTAGAGGCTTGAGAGATGGACCAAATCTGTATTGCCTCCCGCCTCTGCCTATACTGCTAGACGCCGGAGTAGCCAGAGCGATGGTGGATGTTTTCCGTCATTGCTTAGGAGGCGGAGTGCTACAACGCGCCGGAGCAGCCGAAGCGGCGGCGGCTGTCTTCCGCCGTTGCTGACAAGGCGGAGGAGGAGGCGGGCTGCTCGGACGCGCCGAAGCAGGTGGAGAAGGGGAGGAGTGCCCTGATCACTCGCTGGAGGAGGAGGAGGAGGCGGAGGCATCCAGTTTGGAAGCTTGATGTGCTCCTTCCGCCATTGACATGGAGTCTTCAGAGCAAGACCCAGCCGAGTATCCCCTTCACCGGTAGGGTGGTCAAGATCGAGCTCCTCAAGTCCCTTCGTTATTTCATCCACCATCACAACAACATAGTCTTGTGGAATCAGACGACAATGAAAAGTTGCGTTGGGTTCAGGAGGTGCAACAGAGCCGACAATCGCCTTGACTTTGAGGTTCTGCCATTGCGTCATAAGGTTGCAATGTTGATCCTCCGTGATAGCGTCCACGAGGTAGCTAGGAGTCATGAAGTCAGGCTGCTGAACGAGCTCAGTGGAAGCCACACTGCTTCTCCGCTGAGATGGTGGGGTAGCTTCTGGGGTAGCTCCGGCAGGCCGCTGGCTCTCAACTTGTCCATCTAGCTTTCATACCATTGCATTCAGCTTCTACAGTTCGCTCTACTCCACTTTCCTCCTCCTCTCCCGAGTTTTGTAATCGTCTGCACCGGGAAACCCAACATTCCATGCAACGGAGCCTGGCGTGCCTCATGTTCATCTGGGGTGCTCAGGATTCCTGAGGGCCTCTGTGAGATCGTCGTTCACTCTGTCGGGAATGAACGTCCCTTGCTGCGCTGCAGCGATATACTTCTGAAGCTTCTTGACAGGTATTTCAAGTTGCTCGTCCGTCCAAACACACTTCCCTGTTTCAGGGTCCAAGGTTCCCCCAACCCCGAAGAACCAAGTCCTTGAACGATCTGGCCAGTTCAATGTCTCTGGTTCAACCCCTTTAGCAAGCAGGTCATTCTCAGCCTTGTCCCACAACAGCCGAGCTTTGAGGTAGCCACCTGAGCCCGTGCGATGGTGATGCTCCTTCTTTGCAGCATTTATCTTGTTTGTCACTGACATCTTCTTACTCTTCTCTGATGTCTTGTAGGCCACAAATGCAGGCCAGTGATCTCTTATCTTCTCAAATCGGCCGGTGAATTCTGGAGTCTTCCCTTTGTCGACATACGTTGATTTCAACTCATTTTTCCACCTCCTGAATATATCTTCCATCTTCTTAAGAGCATGAGCCTTGACCAATGGCTCTATAACTGGCTTATCTGGATCCTCCTCTGGCGGTAGGGTGAAATTTTCCTTCAACGCGGTCCAAAGATCATCTTTCTGTCTATCATTGACATAAGGAACTTGAGGGTCTTCGTTCTTAGGCTTATTCCATTGGTGGATGTTGATCGGGATCATGTCCCTAAGAAGAACCTTGCACTGAGCAAAAAATGCTTCCTTGGTTCGGCTGGGTTCAATCGGTTGGCCATCGCCCGCGATTGCTGTGATCATGAACCTTTCATCCTGTCGTCACCTTTTCTTCGGGCCTCTTCTCATTACCGAAGTTTGGCTCGATCCGGAGGGCTAGAAAAGAAGAAAGAAGAGTTAATATGTGTACATACCAAAACAATTAATGCATCAATTAGCTAGTCAGTATAGGCTGAATTAATATATATACCTCGCCGGACTTTGCAACAGCTCCCTCCTCCGTTCGGTCACCGGAGCTGTCATCACGGTGTCCTTTTTCCACCGTCATTCGATCACCGGAGCCAGCATGATCATGTCCTTCCTCCTCCATTGTTCGATCACTGGAGCCTGCTTCACCCTCTCATTCCAGACCATCGGTGTTGTTGAGATACAACAAGACATCACCTCTGCCGAGGATTATGTCCCCTAACAATTGTTCTGTTTCCAAGTCTCAGTGCTCCATAGTTTCTGCAAATATTACAACATGGCAATTAATATACAAACATGACAGATGGATATATTAGTGGCAAACGTAGACCTAGCTAGCTCGACGCTTTTACGTTTTGGGGTGGACAAGACAACGCTTCTAGGGTTTGGGGTGCCCTCGACGCTTCTAGGATTTAACAAAATAGCGACATTCTGGATGTGCAGAAAATGGTCCATATTTTTCCTGATCTCATCTACACTTCTATATGTCACGTTGTCTAGTGTCAAAGGATTCAAGAAAACCATGGCTTCATCATTAGCCAAAAGTAACAGGCGCATGATGGTATGAAGCTCTCCAAAATTATTTTGGAACGGAGTCCTGATAGGATAATTCGCCTTTTGGTATGAAGTTTAGCAAGAGCCTTTCGAATATCGCTATTTGGAAGGCCTTTGCTGAACTTCGTACCAAAAAGCGAATTATCCAATCAGGACTCCGTTCCAAAATAATTTTGGAGAGCTTCATACCATCATGCGCCTGTTATTTCCGGATAATTATGAAACCATGGATTTCTTCAATACTTTGACACAAGAGAACGTGCACATATAGAATGGTAGATGAGATCAGGAAAAATAAGGATTAACTTAATTATGCACATCCATAATGGGGGCATTCTTGATAAATCTCTTATAAATCTCGAGGGAGTTTTTCGGGTAGGGGCGGGAGGAGGTAGGAGACCGACAACATTTTTTCTAGGGTTTGGGTGTCCTCGAGAGTTGGCCGAGCGAGAGCGAGTTGATAACGTCCCCCTCTCGACCCCTCGGCGATCCTCGACCCTTGACCCCTCGGCGACCCTCGACCCTCTACCCTAGTTCCTGATACGTCTCTGTCATATCTACTTTTCCAAACACTTTTGCCCTTATTTTGGACTCTAACTTGCATGATTTGAATGGAACTAACCAGGACTGACGCTGTTTTTAGCAGAATTGCCATGGTGTTATTTTTGTGCAGAAATAAAATTTCTCGGAATGACATGAAAATCAATGGATAATTATTTTGGAATATGTAAAAAATACTGGAAGGAAGATCCACATCAGGGGGGCCTCCACCTGTCCACGAGGGTGGGGGCGCGCCCCTGCCTCATGGGCCCCCTGACACTCCATCGACCTCAACCCTGACTCCATATATTCACTTTTGGGGAGAAAAAAAACCAGGAAGAAGGATTCATCGCATTTTACAATACGGAGCCACCGCCAAGCCCTAAACTCTCTCGGGAGGGCTGATGTGGAGTCCGTTCGGGGCTCCGGAGAGGGTAATCCGTCGCCATCGTCATCATCAACCATCCTCCATCACCAATTTCATGATGCTCACCGCCATGCATGAGTAATTCCATCGTAGGCTTGCTAGACGGTGATGGGTTGGATGATATTTATCATGTAATCGAGTTAGTTTTGTTAGGGTTTGATCCCTAGTATCCACTATGTTCTGAGATTGATATTGCTATGACTTTGCTATGCTTAATGCTTGTCTCTAGGGCCCGAATGCTATGATTTCAAATCTAAACCTATTATGTTTTCATCAATATATGAGAGTTCTTGATCCTATCTTGCAATTCTATAGTCACCTACTATGTGTTATGATTTGGCAACCCCGAAGTGACAATAGTCGGGACCACTCCCGGTGATGACCGTAGTTTGAGGAGTTCATGTATTGACTATGTGTTAATGCTTTGGTCCAGTACTCTATTAAAAGGAGGCCTTAATATCCCTTAGTTTCCAATAGGACCCCGCTGCCAAGGGAGGGTAGGACAAAAGATGTCATGCAAGTTCTTTTCCATAAGCACGTATGACTATATTCGGAATACATGTCTACATTACATTGATGAATTGGAGCTAGTTCTATGTCACCCTATGTTATGACTATTACATGATGAACCGCATCCGGCATAATTCTCCATCACCGCTCCATTGCCTATGAGCTTTCCATATATTGTTCTTTGCTTATTTACTTTTCCATTGCTATTGTTATCATCACTACAAAACACCAAAAAAATACTTTTGCTACCGTTACCTTTTACCACCATTACCACTACTATCATATTACATTGCTACTAAACACTTTGCTGCAGATATTAAGTTTCCAGGTGTGGTTGAATTGACAACTCATCTGCTAATACTTGAGAATATTCTTTGGCTCCCCTTGTGTCGAATCAATAACCTCTACCCTCGAAAACTGTTGCGATCCCCTATACCTGTGGGCTATGAAGACTATTTTCTGGCGCCGTTGCCGGCGAGCATAGCTCTATTCTTTGAGTCACTTGGGATTTATATGTGCTTATCATTATGAAGAACTTGAAAGACACGAAAACAAAAATTTATCCCTCAACTATGAGGGGAGGTAAGGAACTGCCATCTAGCTCTGCACTTGATTCATCTTCTGTTTTGAGTAAGCTTGCGACCTAAACCTACTTCTGCTATTAATTCTGATATGTCATATGTTATTAATGATGCCACTTCTGCTATGCATGATACTTCTGATGAAACTACCTCTATGCTTGATACTACTGTGCCACTTGGTGAATTGCTTGATGAACAACTTGCTAGGGCTAGAGAGAATGAAATTATTGAAACTGATAATATTGATGAAAGTGATGATGAAGATTCTCCCCTAGATATGAATTACCTGTTGTGCCTGAGGGCTATGTTATGGATGAAGAATCTGCTAGAGATTTTCTTGCTTGCAAAGGAGTGATGTTAAGAAATTATTAGCTAAGCTGAGACAAAAAACTTTTAATGCTAGAATGAAATATGATCCTGCTTATGCTACTTCAACTATCTTTGTTACTGATAAGGATTATGATTTCTCTGTTGATCCTGAGATAATTACTTTAGCTGAATCTGATCCTTTCTATGGCTATGAATCTGAAACTCTTGTGGCACATCCTACTAAATTAAATGATATAGCTACCCTGTTCACTAATGATGAGAAAACTCGCTATTATTATATCCTTAAATTATTTCCGTTCTCATTAAAGGGTGATGCTAAGACATGGTTTAATTCTCTTGATCCTGGTTGCGTGCTTAGTCCCTAGGATATGATTTATTACTTCTCTGCTAAATATTTCCCCGCTCATAAGAAACAAGCTTCTTTAAGGGAAATATATAATTTTGTTCAAATTGAAGAAGAGAGTCTCCCACAAGGTTGGGGGAGGCTTCTCCAATTACTTAATGCTTTGCCTGATCATCCTCCTAAGAAAAATGATAACCGATGCTTCCAGAGACCACCTGGATAGTTGTGCTGGTTGTGTTTTCAGGGAAAGAACACCAGATGAAGCTGAAATTTTATTGAATAATATGTTGACCAATGAAAATAATTGGACACTTCCTGAGCCAACTCCAAAGAAGAGGGGTATTCTATTTCTCAGTCCTGAAGATATGCAAGAGGCAAAGAAATCTATGAAACAAAAAGGTATTAAAGCTAAAGATGTTAAGAATTTACCTCCTATTGAAGAAATACATGGTCTTAATTTACCGCCTGTTGATGAAATACATGGTTTTAATCCATCACCTATTGAAGAAACACATGGTATTGATAACCCGACACAGGTAGTAAAGGTAAATTCTCTCTATAGATATGATAAAGCTGAAATCCCATTTACTAAGTCTGCTAGCCCATGCTTGGATGAGTTTGATGACTTTATGGTTAAACAAGAAAACTTCAATGCTTATTTTCGTAGAGAATTAAAACGATGCTGATTTGCTTGAACACTTGGGGGATTATATGGCTAATGTTAATGGTGAACTTAAACTTATTAGCAAACATGCTTCTATGGTTACCACTCAAGTAGAACAAGTACTTAAAGCTCAGAATGATTTGCTCAGTGAATTGAATAGTAAGAAAAATGATAATGTTGTTAGAGTTATGACTAGAGGTGGTAAAATGACTCAGGAACCTTTGTATCCTGAGGGCCATCCTAAGAGAATTGAGCAAGATTCTCAGAGAAATAATATTGATGCACCTAGTCCTTCTAAGAGGAAGAAAAATAAAAGTGATAGGACTCTGCATGCTTCTAGTGAACCTGTTAGTGACACACCTGAGAATCCCAATGATATTTCTATTTCTGATGCTGAAACACAATCTGGTAATGAACATGAACCTAGTAATGTTAATGATGATGTTCATGTTTATGCTCAACCTAGCAATGATAATGATGTAGAGATTGAACCTGCTGTTGATCTTGATAACCCACAATCAAAGAATCAATGTTATGATAAGAGAGACTTTGTTGCTAGGAAGCACGGTAAAGAAAGAGAACCATGGGTTCAGAAACCCATGCCTTTCCTCATAAACCATCCAAGAAAAAGGATGATGAGGATTTTGAGCGCTTTGCTGAAATGATTAGACCTATCTTCTTGCGTATGCATTTGACTGATATGCTCAAAATGAATCCTCATGCTAAGTATATGAAATAAATTGTTACAAATAAAAGAAAGATACCGGAAGCTGAAATTCCCACCATGCTATCTAATTATACTTTTAAGGGTGGAATACCAAAGAAACTTGGAGATCTAGGAGTACCAACTATACCATGCTCCTTTAAAAGAAACTATGTTAAAACTGCTTTATGTGATCTTGGAGCCGGGGTTAGTGTTATGCCTCTCTCTTTATATCATAGACTTGAATTGAATAAGTTGACACCTACTGAAATATCTTTGCAAATGGCTGATAAATCAACTGCTATACCTGTAGGTATTTGTGAGGATGTGCCTGTTGTGGTTGCAAACGTTACTATTTTAACGAACTTTGTTATTCTGGATATTCCCGAGGACGATAGTATGTCTATTATTCTTGGAAGACCCTTTTTGAATACTGCAAGGGCTGTTATTTATTGCACCAAAGGCAATGTCACTTTTCATGTTAATGGCAATGAGCATACAGTACACTTTCCGAGGAAACAACCTCAAGTTCATAGTATAAACTCTATTGGAAAAATTCCATCGATTATTTTTGGAGGTTTTGAATTTCCTCTTCCTACTGTCAAGAAGAAATATGATATTGTTATTGTTGGGGATGTGCATATCCCCGTTGAGGTAACCTAGTGTTATTCGAAAATTCTCTGATTCCATGTTATTCGGAATGAGTTTGTTAACAAGACCTGATCAACCTTGTTAGTGGATTCCTTATGATGAGCATGAGATGGATGAATTTAGAAAACACAACTCTCTGTATGCTCTTTTTACTTTCTGTTATTTATATTAAATAAAGCAAAAATAGTAATTTCTGTCTATTTTCTGAATTATCCATGCAATAAAAAATACCCCTAAAATAAAAGTTCTCGAAATGCTCTGAAATTGAAATATGATTTTTTCTAGAATATTTGAGAATATCTGGCACTGAGAACACAGCAGGGGGAGCAAGCACCTGGCCACGAGGGTGGAGGGCACGCCCCCTGCCTCGTAGGCCCACGGTGGCTCCCCACCACTTATTCCAGCTACCACACACTCTTTCTTCCTCCCACAAACATCACTAACCAGCTCAAACCCGAGTCCAAGCTCATTTTGCTGCCATTTTCGATCTCCTTGCTCAAAGGACCTCTCACAAAACTGTTTTGGGGGATTGTTTCTTGGTATGTGACTCCTCCAATGGTCAAATTAGTTTTTGTTCTAGTGCTTTATTCATTGCATATTTTTGCTGCTTAGGTGACCCTGTTATTGAGCTTGCATGTCAAATTTATATGGTCAAAAGTAGTTTTGATGCATGATATTGCCTCTAGGCACTTGTAGGAGTAGTTGCTATTAATTTTGTTGAGTTTGGTTCACTTTTATTTTGTAGTTACTAAAATTTCAGAAATTTTTCAGAGGAAGAAATATGTTTAGGAAAATGTACCAAGGTGGTCCTTCAAGGAAGCAAGGACCCAGGCTCGCAATACACGATGCCGACGATGAACCACCGAGGGAAGCTCAAGTGCGGGCTTGTGAATGGCCTTCAGAGGACTTTATGGATTGAGCGGGAATCAAGGAAGAATTTAACGCAGACGTGCGTAATGCTGATCTTGAGAGCTTCGAGGCGGACAAGTGCCGCCAATACCACTATCTCGCTGATTCCTTTGTGACAAGGTTTGAATTTTCATCATCACGCAATTCTCAAACTGTCCTGTTTGATCTTTATGAAAATTCTTATACTATGGACTTAGAGGATTTTAACACTGCTTGCAAACTTCCATAATGGGGTAGTCCTAATGAACCTCGCAAATCTGAATGTAGAGATTTTCTTGCTAGTATAACTGCGGGGGATCTAGAGACATAACACAAGCTACCATAGGGAGCATTCATTTTCTTGCTATACATTATTTTGCTCTCTTCATAGGTAGGTGCATAAATGGTAAGGATGAAGCATGTCACATGTGTGTCCCTGACCTCAGTGTTCTCAGGAGTGCTGTATTAGGACATAGACATTATAATTTGGGGGCTATCGTTGCATGTAGGTTGCATAATAATAGATTTAATGGAGATTTCTTCGGTGGAATTTATGCAACCCGTCTAGCTAATTTTCTTGATATACCCATACATGGTTATGATATTGAGTTGCCTCGTGTTTATTTAGATTATGAGGCCATGATTCCTCATCAGTTTGTTGAGAGGAACGATCAGTTCCTCTAGTAACGACTAATGTTTGACAGACGATGCACCTATCACGTCGCTCTCCCTGCTCCTGCTTTCTTTGACTCTCAGGCAAAAGGGAGATATGTTATAACCAGGGAGGAGGCGGACGAGTATAAGAGGAGGACGGAGACGACCCGTCTCCAAGCGGCAGCTCATGAGCCAATATGTAACATCCCAAATTTTCAATTTGGAATGTTATACATTAGATCATCATGCATATCATATTTTATTTTGCTTTTTGGTTGATCCTGGAAATTCTACGCAACTCAATGACCCACGGAGAGAGTTGGGGATTTCGTTATTTTCATATTTGAGTTCTCTCAACTTCTGAGAATAGGATCATTTGATTTTATTTATTTTATCATTAATTATTTCTACTACAAAAATATGAGAGAGGGAATAAAATGACTTTCCCAAAATAAAGAAATATTGAGGATTTAATAATAAAATCAAATAAGATTTTATTTCAGAGTTTTTCGGTGTTTTATTTGAATTTAGGAAAAATGTGCGTTTTTCAAAATTGCATTTAGGGCCCAAATAAATGTTCACCTTGTGTGGCTTGATTTTAGAAGCCCGTTAAAATTTATTTCAGAATTTTTGGACTCCGTTTAGTATTCCCTTTTATTTTTCTTCCGAGCGGAATAAAAAAAACGAACCGACTTCGGGCCGTACCCAAGCGGGACACCGCCCGGGGGCAGCCTTTAAATAGCGCCGCCCCGAGCCGCCCCAGCCCATCAGCCCCGCCTCGATCCGCGCGCGCCGCCGGAGCCGCCGCCGCCGACGATCCCGCCGCCCGAGGTTCGTCGCACCTCATTTTCCGTGCCGGAAAAAAAGAGAAATTTTTTTTTGGCGTTCGTTGTTTTTCTTCTTCTCGGATTAAATACGCGATTTTTTTGATCGTGATTCCTGATCCGATTTTCGTTTTAGTTTAACTTTTCGCTCGTTTATCGGAATCAGGCGATTCAAGCGCCTAGAGTTTCGTCTCGACACCCTTTATCCGTTTAACCAACTTAAACAAGTTTTTGTTACTGTAAAAATTGCCCTAGATCCAGATTACTAGAACGAAGTTGTTTTCTTTCGCCGTTTGACTTTCGTTGCTTCGTTCGATTTGATTCTTTTTGCCAACCGGAGTTCTTAAGTTGAACCTTTTGGTTAGATCTCTTATTTGAGTTTTACCTATGCATTAGATGAGTGCTTATTGTATGCTTGTTTGTTTGTGTGCGATAGAATACCCGGAGTGCGCCACCTGTTACTTCGAATCGTTAGGTTTCGCAGATCTTCAGCAAGGCAAGTAACACTTTGATCATACCTTTTCTACTACCCAGTTTTATTGCATTAGATCAATCCTCACACATTGCATGATTAGGATCTAATTAAATTGTGGGATGGGAAGTAGATGAGGTAGTACCTATTACCTGTTATTATCAAACCTTTGGGAGTTACTTCTACGTTTGCTTATTATGCCATGCTATGCTAGTAGACGTGGATTGGGTGAGTGATATCCATGACAGATGTGAGATTGTTAATTAATGGTTTATCTAAGGTGGCAACTTAAACACACATCTGGGTGGATTGAGGCACCTGGGTATTCCAGGACTTGCCTGTTTTCTTTTGGACCGCCACCCAGGCTCAAAGGGATCATGAGACTATTCATACTAGAAACTTCCGTGTGCAGCCACAAGCTATTATGGGTTCTAGCATAGTTGACTAAGTCGTGCGAACTCTTACAGTGGTAGACTAGCAGATGTAGGGGATGTAGGTGGTACGGTCTACCCATCGTAAGGTGGTAGCGCTTCTGAAAGACTATGTCTCGGTCATCTGTCTTCTCAAACACCATGTAGTGCGAGAAACCAAACGGAGGCGATCGAGTCTTCTGGGGAAAAGTGCGCAAACCTCTGCAGAGTGTAATAAACTAATCATGGTTAGCCGTGTCCCCGGTTATGGACGTTTTGAGTATCTAGTACTTGGATTTTCATGTGAATCTCAACATGTTACTCTAAATTAATTTTGTTGGGTTATGTTTAATGATGACGCTTAATGGGATTGAGAATGCTATCAACCATTCTCAATGTTTAACAACCACCATGATAGTAATTAAATTTTATTCCTTTGAAGTAGGGAAAAATTGGCTTTACGCAAAACTGTAACCATAGAGCTTTCCACCAGCCAAATATGCATATAGTATAGCTGTTTCATTCCATTACTCTCTATGTGTTACCTTGCCAGCATATTCCATGTGCTGACCCGTTTCGGCCTGCAACATTAATGTTGCAGACTTTTCAGACGACGATTAAGGAGTTTTTAGGTCGTGGTTCTATACTCAGTGATGCCGTTGGAGTTGAGGGAATCACTTATCTTCCAAGCCTTCCGCTGTTATCGTTATTAGATGGCCTTAAGCCATATTATTTGTAATAAGTTCTCTTTTGAGACACTCAATGTAATAAGTGTATGATTGCTAGTCTGCTATAAATCCTCCGAGTACTGTGTGGTGTCAGCATTACTGATCCAGGGATGACACCGGAGCACAGAGATCAGACTGTTTGAGGTCTGGTCGCTACAGAGATGGTATCAGAGCACACGCTGACTGTAGGACACGACCACTAAGCACAAGACCTAGATCACTATTCACTCTCTTCCCTTCTGACCTCTCATCTTTTCTACTCTTTAGGATGGCGGATGCAAGGAACAAGTTCACGCAACCGGATGAAGATACACCCTTTGGACGCCACTTGAAGGATGTCACTAGATACCTGAACATAGGAGTACCAAGCTTCATGGGAACCTACAAACGCTACTTTACCTGAATAAGAGCGCTGGATGATTCAAGTCCAAGTTCCAAGAAGGACGTTCATGCCAGTCACTGAGCCCATAGAGTTTTCTTTTGATGCACCAACTTGGAGTCTAGGAAAGAGCATGGCAGCTCACATCGCCATGGGACGCATTGGAGAAGTCTACCGCAAGGATCTCAAGGATACTATCTACAAGATTTATGGGCGCCGAGATGAACACTGGGAGATGATCAGCACCAGGAAGGATAGATCAATCGCAACTTTTATCCAAGAGCTAAACCAGCAGATTCGACGACAGGAGAACCAGATGTGCGCATACATGATAGATCTGAAGAAGGCTAAGACTAGAATCAAGGAACTGGAGGAAGAACTCAAGGCTACACGTGAATATTATGAAGAGGAAATTGAAGTATTGGTGGAGAAGAATGACGAACTGATCAAGAAGATTGGAATATTTATGGGAGACCCTATGCCAGTAGATGAAGACGAAGAACCTCAGGAAATTAGCCCAGAAGACTACATCATCATCGACGGCACCAACTCGGAAGCGGATAGTAGCGATGATGACTATGTTGATGAAGCTGGAGCAGATATCATGGAGTCAACGACCGTAGAATATTTCTAGTAGACCACCTCATCAGTAGTAGTAGTCCACCATGTAAATATAGTAGTCTGAGCACTTTTGTGATAGGTAGATCGATTGTATGCCCTTGTTTGATTGATTGAAGTGAATTGTTTGTTTTTGCCTCATGTGCATATGGGTAGTGTTTTCTCTTTAGACCCCCTCTATTCTTATATCTCATCTTTTCTAAACCCTCAGATGCCTCCGAGACGTGACCCCGGATTTACCTTTCCACCGGAGCTCACCCAGTTGATCCAGCAGCAGAACACATTGATGCAGTTGCTAGTCCAGAATCAGAATTAGGGGAACAACAACAACCCACCACTACCACCACCACCTGTTGACCACTTAGCCCGTTTTCTTAGGCTGAATCCGCCGGTGTTTTCCAGTAGCATCGAGCCGATAGTAGCAGATGATTGGCTCCGCAAGACAGCTAGGGAGTTGACCACAGTAGGATGCACAGATGCGGAGAAGGTGAAGTTTGCCGCACATCAGTTAGAAGGACCCGCAGCATCATGGTGGGAGAATTTCACAGCCACTTTCCCTGTAGACAGTGTCACATGGGACCAGTTTCAGCAGGCTTTTCGTACTGCACACGTTTCAGCAGGAGCTATGGCCATGAAGAAGCATGAGTTTCGCAACTTGCGCCAAGGAGGAAGGACAGTTGGCCAGTATGTGGAGGAATTTAGTAAGCTAGCACGTTATGCCCCAGATGACATCGCTACGGATGCAGCTAAGCAGGAGAAGTTTCTAGAAGGACTGAATGATGAGTTGAGCATGCAGTTGATGGTAGAAACCTTCAACAACTACCAGGAGTTGGTAGATCATGCTCTTATGATTGAAGGGAAGCAGCAGCAGATTGAGAATCACAAGAGGAAGTATGGACAAGGAAAGTATAATTCAGGAGCTCAGCAGAAGCCACGTTTTACCCCTAGATCGGGAGGACATTTTCAGCATACCCATGGAGGAGGTAGCTCGCACAATCACAATGGCACCAAGAATGGTAATGGCAATGGAGGAAGCAACGGCCAGAATCGCACCAACCCCTCAACCCCAGCCAAGAAGGACCTAAGCCAAGTCACTTGTTTTAAGTGTTTGCAGACAGGACATTATGCAAATGAATGTCCTGAATTGCAAAATGGAAATATCAATGGAAGTTCTGGGAAGAAGCCGAACCCTTTCAACAGGGGACAGGTGAACCACGTTAGCGTGGAGGAGGTTGAAGCTCAGCCCGATGCAGTAATAGGTAAGTTTTTGGTTAAGTCATTTACTGCACTCGTTCTTTTTGATACCGGTGCATCGCATTCATACATCTCAAGGGGATTTGTGGATAAGTATAACCTATCAACCCAAGCCCTTAGGTCACCCATGTTAGTAACCTCGCCCAGAGCAGAGTATGTGGCTAGTCTATGGTGTGATCGGTTACCATTAAGGATTGGTAACTATGTTTTTCCCTCAGACCTAATAGTATTGGAATCTCAAGGATTGGATGTGATATTAGGCATGGATTGGTTATCAAAGTATGAAGGGAATATTGAGTGTGCTAGTAAGTCAATTTTGCTTACCACCCCAGAAGGGAGAAGGATCAAGTATGTATCCCGGCATGTGCCAAATAGGACTCAAGTAAATTGCCTAACAGGAGTTGTGCATGAGGAAGTATCAGTGGTAAGAGATTTCCCTGATGTATTTCCAGAAGAGTTGCCAGGCATGCCACCGGATAGAGATATTGAGTTTTTGATTGAGCTATTGCCAGGCACAGGGCCAATATCAAAGAGACCATATAGGATGCCAGCAAAGGATTTGGTGGAAATTAAGAAGCAGATTAAGGAGTTACTGGATAAGGGATATATTCACCCAAGTTCTTCACCTTGGGGATCGCCAGTACTTCTAGTGGAGAAGAAGGATGGATCGTTAAGGATGGTTGTTGATTATCGAGGATTGAATGAAGTAACGATCAAGAACAAGTACCCACTACCAATGATCAACGATCTGTTTGATCGATTGCAAGGAGCTAAGGTATTTTCCAAGATCGATCTGCGATCAGGATACCACCAGTTGAAGATTCGAGAATAGGATATTTCGAAGACAACTTTTACTACCAGGTATGGGCTGTATGAGTATACCGTTATGTCATTTGGTCTGACTAACGCGCTTGCCTATTTTATGAACATGATGAACAAAGTGTTTATGGAGTTTTTGGATAAGTTCATCATAGTGTTCATTGATGATATCCTGGTTTATTCGAAGAATGAAGAGGAACATAAGGAGGATTTGCGTTTGGTACTTGGAAAACTCAGAGAACATCAACTATATGCCAAGTTCAGCAAATGTGAGTTTTGGTTAAAGGAAGTAGGATTCCTCGGACATGTTATATTTGGTGAAGGTATAGCAGTAGACCCTGCTAAAGTTGAAACCGTGACCACGTGGGAAGCCCCAACAAAAGTTGGAGAGATCCGGAGTTTTCTTGGACTCGCAGGATACTACCGGAGATTTATTGAGAATTTCTCAAAGATTGCGAAGCCTATGACTGAGTTGTTGAAGAAGGATACAACGTTCATATGGACAGAGGAGTGTGAGGCTAGTTTCCAGGAGTTGAAGAAATGTTTGGTTACCTCACCAGTGTTGATTTTGCCAGACCAGACCAAAGATTATGAGGTGTACTGTGACGCTTCACGTCGAGGACTTGGAGCAGTGCTTATGCAGGAAGGGAGAGTTGTTTCATATGCCTCAAGACAACTGAAGCCTCATGAGTTGAATTATGCCACGCATGATTTGGAGTTAGCAGCCGTAGTGCATGCGTTGAAAACATGGAGACATTTTCTCATTGGTAATCATTGTGAGGTGTACACGGTTCATAAGAGTTTGAAGTACATTTTCACCCAGAAGGAGTTGAATCTCAGACAAAGGAGATGGCTGGAGCTTATCAAGGATTATGATATGAAATTGCATTATCACCTCGGAAAGGCTAATGTAGTAGCTAACGCATTAAGCCGCAAGAGCCATGTCAATACAATAATGACGGGAGAAATACCCACGGAGTTAGCAGAAAATCTTCATGAACTATGTTTGGAAATAGTTCCGAGAGGCTATGTAGCAGCATTGGAGATTCAGTCAACTTTGATGGATAGAATCAGAGAAGCTCAGAAAGCTGACAAAGAGATTGCCACTATAAAGGAGAAACTGAGCAGAGGAAAAGCTAAAGGATTTCGTGAGGATGAGCACGACACCTTATGGTTTGAAGACCGTGTTTATGTGCCCAATGACCCGGAGATCAGGAAGTTGATTTTCCAAGAGGCACACGACTCACCGTATTCAATTCAACCAGGAAATACCAAGATATATCTGGATTTGAGGGATATTTTCTGGTGGACCGGAATGAAGAAGGATATAGCGGAGTATGTAGCATTTTGTGATGTATGTCAGAGAGTAAAGGAAGAGCATCAGAAGCCATCAGGATTGTTACAACCATTGCCGATACCCGAATGGAAGTGGGATAAGCTAGGCATGGATTTTATCACGAGATTGCCTAGGACTCGTTCAGGCTATGACTCGATTTGGGTTGTAGTTAATCAATAGACGAAAGTAGCTCATTTCATCCCAGTGAAGACCACTTACACCAGTGCTAAGTTGGCAAAGATATACATGACCAGGATCGTATGTCTGCATGGAGTTCCAAGGAGTATCGTATCGGATAGAGGAACCCAGCTTACCTCAATGTTCTGGAAGCAGTTGCATGAAACTTTGGGTACCAGGCTAGAATTCAGTACAGCTTTTCATACACAGACAGATGGATAGATCGAGAGAGTCAACAGATTTTGGAGGATATGCTGAGAGCTTGTGCGCTAGATTACGGATCTAGTTGGGACGATAATTTGCCATATGCAGAGTTCTCTTACAACAACAGTTACCAAACCAGTTTAAAGATGGCCCCTTTCGAAGCTTTGTACGGAAGGAGGTGCAGGACATCGTTGTCATGGGACGAAGTTGGAGACTGCCAGTTGTTTGGTCCTGACTTGATTAAAGAGTCTGAACAGAAGGTGAAGTTGATTCGCGATAGGCTCAGAAAAGTTATGCATATTCTAAACGCAAGGAGACAGTTTACGAAGTCGGAGAGAGAGCTTATCTTCGAGTATCTCCACTTCGGGGAACAAAGCATTTTGGAGTTAAGGGAAAATTAGTGGCACGATTTGTAGGACCATATCGAGTTTTGGAGCGTATGGGAGAAGTGGCCTACAAGTTGGAATTGCCCGAAGGATTGTCAGGAGTACATGATGTGTTCCACGTTTCTTAGTTAAAGAAATGTCACGCGGAGATGGCTGACATATCGTTGAGAGATACAGTGCCATTGGAAACAATTCAGTTGGATAACAATTTGACTTACGAGGAGAAACCAGTCAAGATCCTCGAGTTTGCCAGCCGAGTTACTCGCAGCAGGGTTATCAAGTTTTGCAAGGTTCAGTGGAGCCACCACATGGAGGATGAAGCCACCTGGGAACGAGAGGAAGGTCTGCTCAAAGACCACCCTCACCTATTCTCTAGCCAACCCGAATCTCGAGGGCGAGATTCATCTTAAGGGGGGTTGGTTTGTAACATCCCAAATTTTCAATTTGGAATGTTATACATTAGATCATCATGCATATCATATTTTATTTTGCCTTTTGGTTGATCCTAGAAATTCTACACAACTCAATGACCCATAGAGAGAGTTGGGGATTTCGTTATTTTCATATTTGAGTTCTCTCAAATTTTGAGAATAGGATCATTTGATTTTATTTATTTTATCATCAATTATTTCTACTACAAAAATATGAGAGAGGGAATAAAATGACTTTCCCAAAATAAAGAAATATTGAGGATTTAATAATAAAATCAAATAAGATTTTATTTCGGAGTTTTTCGGTGTTTTATTTGAATTTAGGAAAAATGTGCGTTTTTCAAAATTGCATTTAGGGCCCAAATAAATGTTCACCTTGTGCGGCTTGATATTAGAAGCCCATGAAAATTTATTTCAGAATTTTTGGACTCCATTTAGTATTTCTTTTTATTTTTCTTCCGAGCGGAATAAAAAAAACGAACCGACTTCGGGCCGTACCCGAGCGGGACACCGCCTGGGGGCAGCCTTTATATAGCGCCGCCCCAGCCCATCAGCCCCGCCTCGATCCGTGCGCGCCGCCGGAGCCGCCGCCCGAGGTTCGTCGCGCCTCGTTTTCCGTGCCGAAAAAAAGAGAGAAAAATTTCGGCGTTCGTCGTTTTTCTTTTTCTCGGATTAAATCCATGATTTTTCTGATCGCGATTCCTAATCCAATTTTCGTTTTAGTTTAACTTTTCGCTCGTTTATCGGAATCAGGCGATTCAAGCGCCTAGAGTTTCATCTCGAAACCCTTTATCCGTTTAACCATCTTAAACAAGTTTTTGTTACTGTAAAAATTGCCCTAGATCTAGATTACTAGAACGAAGTTGTTTTCATTCGCCGTTTGACTTTCGTTGCTTCATTTGATTTGATTCTTTTTGCCAACCGGAGTTTTTAAGTTGAACCTTCTGGTTAGATCTCTTATTTGAGTTTTACCTGTGCATTAGATGAGTGCTTATTGTATGCTTGTTTGTTTGTCTGCGATAGAATACCCGGAGTGCGCCGCCTGTTACTTTGAATCGTTAGGTTTCGCGGATCATCAGCAAGGCAAGTAACACTTTGATCATACCTTTTCTACTACCCAGTTTTATTGCATTAGATCAATCCTCACACATTGCATGATTAGGACCTAATTAAATTGTGGGATGGGAAGTAGATGAGGTAGTACCTATTACCTATTATTATCAAACCTTTGGGAGTTACTTCTACGTTTGCTTATTATACCATGCTATGCTAGTAGACGTGGATTGGGTGAGTGATATCCATGACAGATGTGAGATTGTTAATTAATGATTTATCTAAGGTGGCAACTTAAACACACATCTGGGTGGATTGAGGCACCTGGGTATTCCAGGACATGCCTGTTTTCTTTTGGACCGCCACCCAGGCTCAAAGGCATCATGAGACTATTCATACTAGAAACTTCCGTGTGCAGCCACAAGCTATTATGGGCTCTAGCATAGTTGACTAAGTCATGCGAACTCTTACAGTGGTAGACTAGCAGATGTAGGGGATGTAGGTGGTACAGTCTACCCATCGTAAGGTGGTAGCGCTTCTGAAAGACTATGTCTCGGTCATCTGTCTTCTCAAACACCATGTAGTGCGAGAAACCAAATGGAGGCGATCGAGTCTTGTGGGGAAAAGTGCGCAAACCTCTACAGAGTGTAATAAACTAATCATGGTTAGCCGTGTCCCCGGTTATGGACGTTTTGAGTATCTAGTACTTGGATTTTCATGTGAATCTCAACATGTTACTCTAAATTAATTTTGTTGGGTTATGCTTAATGATGATGCTTAATGGGATTGAGAATGCTGTCAACCATTCTCAATGTTTAACAACCACCATGATAGTAATTAAATTTTATTCCTTTGAAGTAGGGAAAAATTGGCTTTACGCAAAACTGTAACCATAGAGCTTTCCACCAGCCAAATATGCATATAGTATAGCTGTTTCATTCCATTACTCTCTATGTGTTACCTTGCCATCATATTCCATGTGCTGACCCGTTTCGGGCTGCAACGTTAATGTTGCAGACTTTTTAGACGACGATTAAGGAGTTTTTAGGTCGTGGTTCTATACTCAGTGATGCCGTTGGAGTTGATGGACTCACTTATCTTCCAAGCCTTCCGCTGTTATCGTTATTAGATGGCCTTAAGCCATATTATTTGTAATAAGTTCTCTTTTGAGACACTCAATGTAATAAGTGTGTGATTGCTACTCTGCTATAAATCCTCCGAGTACTGTGTGGTGTCAGCATTACTGATCCAGGGATGACACCGGAGCACAGAGATCAGACCATTTGAGGTCTGGTCGCTACACAATAGCTGCTGCATCTCAGTACGACCACAACTACAACTTTGGATATCTGCCAGGCCAACCGTGGCCATAGACCAACTTAGGCCAAAAGCCTAATCTTGGGGGAGTACATATTTCTCATCGACATTACATTTATGTTCACACACTCATGCTAGGTATCGGTGCTGATACTTTTTCATTGTACTATCCATGCTAGTTTATTTTCCTTTTTTATGCTTTCTTCTTATGTGTTTAATAAACCTTAATAAAAAACAAAAAAAATTAGTTGTAGCTTTTAGTTAGTTTACTTTTCATGCTGTAGTAGTAATAATTAAAAATAAAACCCTAAAATATTTCTCGTTCTTCTTTTGCTTGTTGGGAGCTTTCCCGTGTAAATAGTTTTATTTCTTTTCTTGTTCTTTGGGGGTCGAGAGGAGAAGACCATAATTAAAATGTTGAGTGGCTCTTATATGCATTATTGTTGATCTAACAAAGAGCCCATATTACCTCGTCTTCTCTCTTGAATTGAATGCTTGCAGATTCCAGCTTAGTCCAATGCATGTGAACTATTATTATTATCAGCACTATTCAGTCGTGCAAGTGAAAGGCAATAGTGATGATTATATGATGAACTTATTGAGATGAGAAAAGTTGGTATGAACTCAACCTCTCTTGTTTTTGTAAATATGATTAGTTCATCGTTCCTTATTCAGCCTATTATGAATAAACATGTTTGCAATGACAATTAGAGATTGTAGTTGCTTATGCCATGCTTAATTAGCTAGGAGCTTATAATGGTTTACCTTGCGTGCCAACATGCTATTAAAATGGTTGTGATGTGGTATGATAGGGTGGTATCCTCTTTTGAATGATTCGAGTGGCTTGACATGGCACATGTTCACGCATGTAGTTGAAACAAAATAAACATAGCCTTTACGATATTTATGTTCATGGTGCATTATATCCTACTCATGCTTGCATTCGGTGTTGATTAATTTTAATGCATGTTCATGACTGTTGTCTCTCTCTAGCTCGTCACTTCCCAGTCTTTTTCTAGGCTTCACCTGTAGTAAGCGGGAATACTGCTTGTGCATCCAATTCCATAAACCCCAAAGTTATTCCATATGAGTCCACCATACCTACCTATATACGCTATCTACCTCCCATTCCAAGTAAATTTGTATGTGCCAAACTCTAAACCTTCAAATAAACATCCTGTTTTGTATGCTCGAATAGCTCATGTATCAACTAGGGCTGTCCGTATCATCCATGTTAAGCGGGTTATTCTCAAGAGGAGTGGACTCCGCTCTTCACTCACGAGAAAATGGCTGGTCACCGGGATGCCAAGTCCCATGCTTTATGCAAATAAAATCAAAATAATTGCAAACAAAACTCCCCCAGGACTGTTGTTAGTTGGAGGCACTCGTTGTTTCGAGCTAGCCATGGATTTATACACTAGATCATCATTGCATATCATATTTTATTGCATTTTGGTTGATCCTAGAAATTCTACGCAACTCAATGACCCTCGGAGAGAGTTGGGGATTTCGTTATTTTCATATTTGGGTTTTCTCAAATTTTGAAAATAGGATCATTTGATTTTATTTATTTTATCTTCAATTATTTCTATTACAAAAATATGAGAGAGGGAATAAAATGACTTTCCCAAAAATAAAGAAATATTGAGGATTTAATAAAAAATCAAATAAGGTTTTATTTCGGTTTTATTTGCTATTTTATTTGAATTTAGGGAAAATGCGCGTTTTTCAAAATTGCATTTAGGCCCAAAATAAATGTTCATCCTGTTCGACTTGATTTTAGAAGCCGGGGAAAATTAATTTCGGGATTTTTGGAGTCTGTTTAGTATTCCTTTTGTTTTTTTTCTGAGCGCAACTATTTAAAAACTCGAACCGACCTAACGGGCCGTGTTCGACCCGGACACCTGGCCCGGCCGGCCTTATAAGCCAGGGTAGGAGCCCAGTCGAGCCCCAAACCCTAGCGCCCCAAATCCTAGCGCCGCCGCCGCCCGCGCCGCCGCACCGCGCCGCCGCCGCCCGCGCCGCCGCACCGCGCCGCCGCCGCCCCTCGCCGCCCGCCGGAGCCGCCGCTCGCCGGAGGTTGACCCCGCCCGCCGCCGGTTTTTCTCGAAAAACCGTTCGGTTTTCTATTCGGTTTTCCATCGGTTTTTCGTTCAGTTTTTTTAGTTTCGTTTTTTAATAGATAGGTTTTCTCGGTTTATTTATTGAGCGAGCGTTCGCTTGTTCGTTCGTTTTAGAGAACACGTTCATCATTTAGATCCAGATAACGAACGTTCGTTCGTTAATCTGTTCATCGTTTTTCTTTTTCTCGGATTAAATCTGCGATTTTTCTGATCTTGATTCCTGATCAGATTTTCGTTCTATTATAACTTTTCGCTCGTTTATCGGAATCAGGCGATTCAAGCGCCTGGAGTTTCGTCTCGAAACCCACTTTCCGAATAACCAACTCAAACAAGTTTTTGCCACTGTACAAATTGCCCTAGATCCAGAATAGTAAACGAAGCTTGTTTTTTTGCCGTTTGTCTTTCGTTGCTTAGTTCGATTTGATTCTTGTTGCCAACCGGAGTTCTTAAGTTGAACCTTCTGGTTAGATCCCTTATTCAAGTTTTACCTGTGCATTAGTTGAGTACTTATTGTATGCTTGTTTGTTTATGATAGAGTACCCGGAGTGCGCCGCTTGCTACTTCGAATCGCTAGGTTTTGCGGATCATCAACAAGGCAAGTAACACTTTGATCATACCTCCTACTACCCAGTTTTTATTGCATTAGATCAATCCTCACACATTGCATGATTAGGATCTAATTAAATTGTGGGTTCTGGGAAGTAGTTGAGGTAGTACCTATTACCTGTTTATTATCAAACCTTTGGGAGTTACTTCTACGTTTGCTTATTATGCCATACTATGTTAGTAGACGTGGATTGGGTGAGTGAAATCCATGACAGATGTGAGTTTGTTAAATTAATGGTTTATCTAAGGTGGAAACTTAAATACACATCTGGGTGGATTGAGGCACCTGAGTATTCCAGTGATTGCCTGTTTTTCTTTTGGACCGCCACCCAGGCTCAAAGGGATCATGAGATTATTCATGCTAGAAACTTCCGTGTGCAGCCACAAGCTACTATGGGCTCTAGCATAGTTGACTAAGTCGTGCGAACTCTTACAGTGGTAGACTAGGAGATGTAGGGGAAAGTAGGTGTAACGGTCTACCCGATCGTAAGGTGCTAGCGCTTCTGAAAGACTATGTCTCGGTCATCCGTTTATCAAACACCCTGTAGTGCGAGAATCCCAACGGAGGAGATCGAGTCTTGTGGGGAAAAGTGCGCAAACCTCTGCAGAGTGTATAAACTAATCATGGTTAGCCGTGTCCTCGGTTATGGACATCTTGAGTATCTAGTACCTGGATTATCATGTGAATCTCATCATGTTACTCTAATTAATTTTGTTGGGTTTTGTTTAATGTTGATGCTTAATTGGGATTGAGAATGCTGTCAACCATTCTCAATGTTTAATAACTACCATGATAGTTAAATAAAATTTATTCCTTTGCAGTTGGGAAAAATTGGCTTTACGCAAAACTGTAACCATAGAGCTTTCCACCAACCAAATATGCATATAGTATAGCCTATTACTTTCATTGCATCTCTATGTGTTACCTTGCCAGCATATTCCATGTGCTGAAACGTTTTGGGCTGCAACGTTCATGTTGCAGACTTTTCAGACAATGATTAAGGTGCCTTTAGGTCGTGGTTCTATACTTAGTGATGCCGTTGGAGTTGATGGACTCACTTATCTTCCAAGCCTTCCGCTGTTATCGTTATTAGATGGCCTTAATCCATATTTATTGTAATAAGTTCTCTTTCGAGACACTCGATGTAATAAGTGTGTGATTGCTATTCTGTTATAGATCCTTCAAGTACTGTGTGGTGTCAGCATTACTGAACCAGAGATGACACCTGAGCACAGAGATTGGACCGTTTGAGGTCTAGTCGCTACAAGATGGTATCAGAGCACACGCTGACTGTAGGACACGACCACTAAGCTAAAAGACCTAGATCACTACTCACTCTTCTCATTTTGACTTCTCATCTTTTCTACTCTTTTAGGATGGCGGATGCAAGGAACAAGTTCACGCAGCCGGATGAAGATACACCCTTTGGATGTCACTTGAAGGAAGTCACTAGATACCTAAACATAGGAGTGCCAAGCTTCATTGGGACCTACAATGCCACTTTACCTGAAGAGGAGCGCTGGATGATTCAAGTTCAAGTTCCAGGAAGGACGTTCATGCCAGTCACTGAGCCCATAGAGTTTTCTTTTGATGCACCAACTTGGAATCTAGGAAAGAGCCTGGCAGCTCACATCGCCATGGGACGCATTGGAGAAGTTTACCGCAATGATCTTAAGGATACTATCTACCAGATTTGTGGGCACCGAGATGAGCACTGGGAGATGATCAGCACTAGGAAGGATAGATCAATTGCAACTTTTATCCAGGAGTTAAACCAGCACATTCGACGTCAGGAGAACTAGATGTGCACCGACATGATAGATCTGAAGAAGGCGAGGACAAGAATCAAGGAACTGGAGGAAGAACTCAAGGCCACACGTGAAGATTATGAAGAGGAAATCGAAGTATTTGTGGAGAAGAATGACAATCTGATCAAGAAGATTGGAATATTTATGGGAGGCCCTACCCTAGTAGAAGAGGACGAAAACCCAAGGAGATTCACCCGGAAGACTACATTATCATCGATGACAACGACTCGGATCCAGATGATAGCGATGATGACTATGTTCATGAAGCTGGAGCAGATATCATGGAGTCTGCAACCGAAGAATATTTCTAGTAGACCACCCATCAGTAGTAGTAGTCCACCATGTAAATATAGTAGTCCGAGCACTTTTGCGATAGTTAGATCGATTGTATGCCCTTGTTTGATTGATTGAATGAAGTGAATTGTTTGCTTTTGCCTCATGTGCATATGGGTAGTGTTTTCTCTCTAGACCCCTCTCTATTCTTAAATCTCATCTTTTCTAAACCCTCAAATGCCTCTGAGACGTGATCCTGGATTTACCTTCCCACCGAAGCTCACCCAGTTGATCCAGCAGCAGAACACATTTATGCAGTTGCTAGTCCAGAATCAGAATCAGGGGAACAACAACAACAACCCACCACCACCACCACCTATTGATCACTTAGCCCATTTTCTTAGGCTAAATCCGCCAGTGTTTTCCAGTAGCACCGAGCCTATAGTAGCAGATGATTGGCTCCGCAAGATAGCAAGGGAGTTGACCACTGCAGGATGCACAAATGCGGAAAAGGTGAAGTTTGCCGCACATCAGCTCGAAGGACCCGCAACATCATGGTGGGAGAATTTCACCGCCACTTTCCCTATTGACACTTTCACATGGGACCAGTTTCAGCAGGCTTTCCGTACTGCCCATGTTTCAGCAGGAGCTATTGCCATGAAGAAGCGAGAGTTTCGCAACTTGCGCCAAGGAGGACGGACAGTTCGCCAGTATGTGGAGGACTTTAGTAAGCTAGCACGTTATGCCCCAGATGACGTAGCTACAGATGCAGCTAAGCAGGAGAAGTTTCTGGAAGGACTAAATGATGAATTGAGCATGCAATTGATGCTAGAAAACTTCAACAACTACCAGGAGTTGGTAGATCGTGCTCTCATGATTGAAGGGAAACAACAGCAGATTGAGAACCGCAAGAGGAAGTATGGACAAGGGAAGTACAATTCAGGAGCTCAGCAGAAGCCACGTTTTACCCCTAGGCTGGGAGGACATTTTCAGCATACCCATGGAGGAGGTAGCTCGCACAATCACAATGGCACCAAGAATGGTAATGGGAATGGAGGAAGCAACGGCCAGAACCGCACCGACCCATCAACCCCAGCCAAGAGAGACCTGAGCCAAGTCACTTGTTTCAAGTGCCAGAAGACCGGACATTATGCTAATGAATTTCCTGAATCCCAGAATGGAAATGGCAATGGAAGCTCTGGGAAGAAGCCGAACCCTTACAACAGGGGACAGGTGAACCACGTTAACGTGGAGGAGGTTGAAGAGCAGCCGGATGCAGTAATCGGTAAGTTTTTGGTTAAGTCATTTACTGCACGCGTTCTTTTTGATACGGGTGCATCGCATTCATACATACCAAGGGAATTCGTGGATAAATATAACCTGCCCACCAAAGTTCTTAGAACACCTATGTTAGGAAGCTCACCAGGAGCGGAGTACATGGCTAGCAAGGGATGTTTTCAAGTGCCATTGAGTATAGGTAGGCATGTGTTTCCCTTAGATTTGATCATTTTGAAATCACAAGGATTGGATGTAATTCTGGGTATGGACTGGTTGTTGATGTATGGAGGAAACATCGATTGCGCCAGTAAGTCGATTTTGCTTACCACCTAGAAGGGAGAAGGATCAAGTATGTATCTCGGCATGTGCCAAAGAGGACTCAAGTAAATTGTTTAACAGGAGTTGTGTAGGAGGAAGTACCGGTGGTGAAGGATTTCCCTGATGCATTTCCAGAAGAGTTGCCAGGCATGCCACCGGATAGAGATATTGAGTTTTTGATTGAGCTTTTGCCAGGCACAGGGCCAATATCTAAGAGACCATATAGGATGCCCGCAAAGGATTTGGTGGAGATTAAGAAGCAGATCAAGGAGTTACTGGATAAAGGTTATATTCGTCCAAGTTCTTCGCCTTGTGGATCGCCAGTACTTCTAGTGGAGAAGAAGGATGTATCTTTAAGGATGGTTGTTGATTATCGAGGATTGAATGAAGTAACCATCAAGAACAAGTACCCACTACCGATGATCAATGATCTGTTTGATCGATTGCAAGGAGCTAAGGTATTTTCCAAGATCGACTTGCGGTCAGGATATCATCAGTTGAAGATTCGAGAACATGATATACCTAAGACGACTTTTACCACCAGGTATGGGCTGTACGAGTATACCGTTATGTCATTTGGCCTGACTAACGCACCCGCATATTTTATGAACATGATGAACAAAGTGTTTATGGAGTTTTTGGATAAGTTCGTCATAGTGCTCATTGATGATATCCTGGTTTACTCGAAGAATGAAGAGGAGCATAAGGAGCATTTGCGTTTGGTACTTGGTAAGCTCAGAGAACATCAGTTATATGCCAAATTTAGCAAATGTGAGTTTTGGTTGAAGGAAGTTGGATTTCTCGGACACGTTATATCCGGAGAAGGTATAGCAGTAGATACCACCAAGGTTGACACTGTGACAAATTGGGAAGCGCCAACAACAGTCGGAGAGATCCGGAGTTTTCTTGGACTTGCAGGATTCTACAGGAGATTTATAGAAAATTTCTCGAGGATTGCAAAGCCTATGACGGAGTTGTTGAAGAAGGATACAAAGTTCATATGGACCGAGGAATGTGAGGCCAGTTTCCAGGAGTTGAAGAAACATTTGGTTACATCACCTGTCTTGATTTTGCCAGATCATACCAAGGATTATGAGGTATATTGCGACGCTTCACGTCGAGGACTTGGAGCAGTGCTTATGCAGGAAGGAAGAGTTGTTTCATATGCCTCCCGATAGCTCAAGCCTGATGAGTTAAATTATGCTACGCATGATTTGGAGTTAGCAGCCGTAGTGCATGCATTGAAAACCTGGTGACATTTTCTCATTGGAAACCATTGTGAGGTATACACGGATCATAAGAGTTTGAAGTATATTTTCACGCAGAAGGAGTTGAATCTCAAGCAAAGGAGATGGTTGGAGCTCATCAAGGATTATGACATGAGATTGCATTATCACCCCGGAAAGGCTAACATAGTAGCTGGCGCGTTGAGCCGTAAAAGTCATGTTAACACCTTAATGACGGGAGATTTACCAAGAGAGTTAGCCGAAAATCTTCGTGAGCTATGTTTGGATATAGTTTCGAGAGGCTATGTAGCAGCATTGGAGATTCAGTCTACTTTGATGGATAAGATCAGAGAAGCCCAGAAGACTGACAAGGAGGTTGCTTCTATTAAAGAGAAAATGAGCAAGGGAAAGGCTAAAGGATTTCGTGAGGATGAGCATGATACCTTATGGTTTGATGACCGTGTTTATGTGCCTAATGATTCGGAGATCAGGAAGTTGATTCTGCAAGAGGCCTATGATTCACCATATTCGATTCACCCAGGAAATACCAAGATGTATTTGGATTTGAAGGATATTTTCTGGTGGACCAGAATGAAGAAGGATATTGCGGAGTATGTAGCAGTTTGTGATGTATGTCAGAGAGTAAAGGCAGAACATCAGAAGCCAGCAGGATTGCTACAGCCATTGCCGATACCCGAATGGAAGTGGGATAAGTTAGGCATGGATTTTATCACCGGATTGCCCAGAACTCGTTCAGGCTATGACTCGATTTGGGTTGTAGTCGATCGTTTGACAAAGGTAGCTCATTTCATTCCAGTGAAGACTACCTATACTAGTGCCAAGTTGGCAAAGATATACATGACCAGGATCGTATGTCTGCATGGAGTTCCACGGAGCATTGTATCAGATAGAGGAACCCACTTTACCTCAAAGTTCTGGAATCAGTTGCACGAGACTTTGGGTACCAGGCTAGATTTCAGTACAGCTTTCCATCCACAGACAGATGGACAGACCGAGGGAGTCAATCATATTTTGGAGGATATGCTGAGAGCTTGTGCGCTAGATTACGGATCTAGTTGGGACGAGAATTTGCCATATGCAGAGTTCACCTAGAACAACAGTTATCAATCCAGTTTGAAGATGGCCCCTTTCGAAGCCTTGTACGGAAGGAGGTGCAGGACCCCATTGTCGTGGGATGAAGTTGGAGACCACCAATTGTTTGGACCGGATCTGATTAAGGAGCCTGAACAGAAAGTAAAATTGATTCGTGATAGGCTCAAGGTAGCCCAATCCAGGCAGAAGAGCTACACAGATTCTAAACGCAAGGAGAGAGTTTACGAAGTCGGAGACTGAGTTTATCTTCGAGTATCTCCACTTCGAGGAGTTAAGCGCTTTGGAGTTAAGGGAAAGTTTGCGCCACGTTTTGTAGGACCATACAAAGTTTTGGAGCGTAAGGGAGAAGTAGCCTACAAGTTGGAATTGCCCGAAGGATTGTCAGGAGTTCACGACGTGTTCCATGTTTCCCAGTTGAAGAAGTGCCACGCAGAGATGGCTGATATACCGCTGAGAGACACAGTACCACCGGAAGCGATTCAATTGGACAGTGATTTGATCTATGAGGAGAAACCAGTCAAGATTCTAGAATATGCCAGTCGAGTCACCCGCAGCAAGGTTATAAAGTTTTGCAAAGTTCAGTGGAGCCACCGCACGGAGGATGAAGCCACCTGGGAACGAGAGGAAGATTTGCTGAAGGACCACCCTCACCTATTTTCTAGCCAACCCGAATCTCGAGGGCGAGATTCATCTTAAGGGGGTAGGTTTGTACCATTCCAAATTTTCAATTTAGAATGTTATACACTAGATCATCATTGCATATCATATTTTATTGCATTTTGGTAGATCCTAGAAATTCTACGCAACTCAAGGACCCTCGGAGAGAGTTGGGGATTTCGTTATTTTCATATTTGAGTTTTCTCAAATTTTGAAAATAGGATCATTTGATTTTATTTATTTTATCTTCAATTATTTCTATTACAAAAATATGAGAGAGGGAACAAAATGACTTTCCCAAAAATAAAGAAATATTGAGGATTTAATAAAAAATCAAATAAGATTTTATTTCAGTTTTATTCGCTATTTTATTTGAATTTAGGAAAATGCGTGTTTTTCAAAATTTCATTTAGGCCCCAAATAAATGTTCATCGTGTGCGACTTGATTTTAGAAGCCAGGGAAAATTTATTTCGGGATTTTGGAGTCCGTTTAGTATTTCTTTTGTTTGTTTTCTGAGCGTAACTATTTAAAAAAACACGAACCGACCTAACGGGCCATGTCCGACCCGGACACCTGGCCCGACCGGCCTTATAAGCGAGGGGAGGAGCCCAGCCGAGCCCCAAACCCTAGCGCCGCCGCCGCCCGCGCCGCCACCCCGCGCCGCCGCACCGCGCCGCCGCCGCCCCACGCCGCCGCCGCCCCTCGCCGCCTGCCGGAGCCGCCGCTCGCCGGAGGTTAACCCCGCCCGCCGCCGGTTTTTCTCAAAAAACCGTTCGGTTTTCCGTCGGTTTTTCGTTCTGTTTTTTTAGTTTCGTTTTTTTAATAGATCGGTTTTCTCGGTTTATTTATTTAGCGAGTGTTCGCTTGTTCGTTCGTTTTAGCGAACGCGTTCATCGTTTAGATCCAGATCGAACGTTCGTTCGTTAATTTGTTCGTCGTTTTTCTTTTTCTCGGATTAAATCTGCGATTTTTCTGATCGCAATTCCTGATCCGATTTCGTTCTATTATAACTTTTCGCTCGTTTATCGGAATCAGGCGATTCCAAGCGCCTGGAGTTTCGTCTCGAAACCCTCTTTCCGAATAACCAACTCAAACAAGTTTCTGCCACTCTACAAATTTCCCTAGATCCAGAATAGTAAACAAAGCTTGTTTTTTGCCATTTGTCTTTCGTTGCTTCGTTCGATTTGATTCTTGTTGCCAACCGGAGTTCTTAAGTTGAACCTTCTGGTTAGATCCCTTATTCGAGTTTTACTTGTGAATTAGTTGAGTACTTATTGTATGGTTGTTTGTTTGTGATAGAGTACCCGGAGTGTGCCGCTTGCTACTTCGAATCGCTAGGTTTTGCGGATCATCAGCAAGGCAAGTAACACTTTGATCACACCTCCTACTACCCAGTTTTTATTGCATTAGATCAATCCTCACACATTGCATGATTAGGATCTAATTGAATTGTGGGTTTTGGGAAGTAGTTGAGGTAGTACCTATTACCTGTTTATTATCAAACCATTGGGAGTTACTTCTATGTTTGCTTATTATGCCATGCTATGCTAGTAGACGTGGATTGGGTGAGTGAAATCCATGACATATGTGAGTTTGTTAAATTAATGGATTATATAAGGTGGCAACTTAAATACACATCTGGGTGGATTGAGGCACCTGGGTATTCCAGTGATTGCCTATTTTTCTTTTGGACCGCCACCCAGGCTCAAAGGGATCATGAGATTATTCATGCTAGAAACTTCCGTGTGCAGCCACAAGCTACTATGGGCTCTAGCATAGTTTAGTAAGTCGTGCGAACTCTTATAGTGGTAGACTAGGAGATGTAGGGGTAAAGTAGGTGTAACGGTCTACCCGATCGTAAGGTGCTAGCGCTTCTGAAAGACTATGTCTCGGTGCTACGTCTTGAGCTTGCATTGGTTTTCCCCGAAGAGGAAGGGATGATGCAGCAGAGTAGCATAAGTATTTCCCTCAGTGTTTGATAACCAAGGTATCAATCAAGTAGGAGCCCACTCTCAAGTCCCTCGTACCTACACTAAGCGATAGCTACTCGCAACCAAGGCGATTAGGGGTTGTCAAGCCCTTCGCGGTCACTTACGAGAGTGAGATCTGATAGAAATAATATTTTTGGTATTTTTGATATAAAGATGCAAAGTAAAAAGTAAAGGCAAAGTAAAAAGCAAAACAATATTAAAGTGATGGAGATTGATATGATGAGAATAGACCCGGGGGCCATAGGTTGCACTAGTGGCTTCTCTCAAGAGCATAAGTATTCTACAGTGGGTGAACAAATTACTGTTGAGCAATTGATAGAATTGAGCATAATTATGAGAATATCTAGGCATGATCATGTATGTAGGCATCATGTCCGTGACAAGTAGATCGAAATGATTCTGCATCTACTACTATTACTCCACTCATCGACCGCTATCCAGCATGCATCTAGAGTATTAAGTTAAAAACAGAGTAACGCCTTAAGCAAGATGACATGATGTAGAGAGATAAATTCATGCAATATGAAATAAACCCCATCTTGTTATCCTCGATGGCAACGATACAATACGTGCCTTGCTGCCCCTTCTGTCACTTGGTAAGGACACCACAAGATCGAACCCAAAGCTAAGCACTTCTCCCATGGCAAGAACTACCAATCTAGTTGGCCAAACCAAACGGATAATTCGAAGAGATATGCAAAGATAACCAATCATACATAAAAGAATTCAAAAAAGATTCAAATATTATTCATAGATGACTTGATCATAAACCCACAATTCATCGATCTCAACAAACACACTGCAAAAAGAAGATTACATCGAATAGATCTCCAAAAGAGAGGGGGAGAACTTTGTATTGAGATCCAAAAAGAGATAAGAAGCCATCTAGCTACTAACTATGGACCCGATGGTCTGAGGTAAACTACTCACACTTCATCGGAGGGGCTATGATGATGTAGCAGCCCTCCTGATGATGGCCCTCTTTCGGCGGAGCTCCGGAACAGGCCCCAAGATGGGATCTCGTGGATACAGAAAGTTGCGGCGGTGGAATTAGGTTTTTGGCTCCTATTCTGATCGTTTGGGGGTATGTGTGTATATATAGGAGGAAGGAGTACGTCGGTGGAGCATCGAGGGGCCCACGAGGCAGGGGGGCGTGCCCTAGGGGGGGGGGCGCCCCAACTCTCGTGACCTCCTCTTTGATCCCTTGCAGTAGGGTCCAAGTCTCCTGGATCATGTTCGGTGAGAAAATCACGTTCCCGAAGATTTTATTCCGTTTGGACTCCGTTTGATATTCTGTTTATCCGAAACACTGAAATAGGCAAAAAACAACAATTCTGGGCTGGGCCTCCGGTTAATAGGTTAGGCCCAAAAATAATATAAAAGTGGAAAATAAAGTCCAATATAGTCCAAAACAGTAGATAATATAGCATGGAGCAATCAAAAATTATAGATATGTTGGAGACGTATCAGGCATCCCCAAGCTTAATTCCTACTCGTCCTCGAGTAGGTAAATGATAAAAAGAGAATTTTTGATGCGGAGTGCTACTTGGCATAATTCAAATGTAAATCTTCTTAATTGTGGTATGAATATTCAGATTAGAAAGATTCAAGACAAAAGTTTATATTGACATAGAAAAATAATAATACTTCAAGCATACTAACAAAGCAATTATGTCTTCTCAAAATAACATGGCCAAAGAAAGTTATCCCTACAAAATCATATAGTTTGGCTATGCTGCATCTTCCCCACACAAAGTATTTAAATCATGCACAACCCCGATGACAAGACAAGCAATTGTTTCATACTCTAACATTTTCAAAACTTTTTCAATTTTCACGCAATACATGAGCGTGAGCCATGGATATAGCACTATAGGTGGAATAGAATGGTGGTTGTGGAGAAGACAAAAACGAGAAGATAGTCTCACATAAACTAGGCGTATCAACGGGCTATGGAGATGCCCATCAATAGATATCAATGTGAGTGAGTAGGGATTGCCATGCAATGGATGCACTAGAGCTATAAATATATGAAAGCTCAACAAAAGAAACTAGTGGGTGTGCATCCAACTTGGTTGCTCACGAAGACCTAGGGCAATTTGAGGAAGCCCATCATTGGAATATACAAGCCAAGTTCTATAACGTAGAATTCCCACTAGTATATGAAAGTGACAACATATGAGACTCTCTATATGAAGAACATGGTGCTACTTTGAATCACAATATATGAGACTCGATATATCATGGTGCTACTTTGATGCAAAAGTGTGGAAAAAAGGATAGTAGCATTGCCCCCTTTTTTTGGGGCCTTCTTTTTTTTCTTTGGCCTTTCTCTTTTTTTTGGGACAATGATCTATTGAATGATGATCATCACACTTCTATTTATTTACAACTCAATGATTACAACTCGATGCTAAAACAAAGTATGACTCTATATGAATGCCTCCGGCGGTGTACCGGGATATGCAATGAATCAAGAGTGATAAGTATGAAACAATTATGAACGGTAGCTTTGCCACAAATACTATGTCAACTACGTGATCATGCTAAGCAATATGACAATAATGGATGTGTCATGATGAACTAGATGGTGGAAAGTTCCATGGCAATATATCTCGGAATGGCTATGGAAATGCCATAATAGGTAGGTATGGTGGCTGTTTTGAGGAAGGTATATGGTAGGTGTATGATACCGGCGAAAGTTGCATGGTATTAGAGAGGCTAGCAAGGGTGGAAGGGTGGGAGTGCGTATAATCCATGGACTCAAAATTAGTCATAAAGAACTCACATACTTATTGCAAAAATTTAGAAGTTATCAAAGCAAAGTATTACGCGCATGCTCCTAGGGGGATAGATTGGTTGGAAAAGACCATCGCTCATCCCCGACCGCCACTCATAAGGAAGATAATCAATAAATAAATCATGCCCCGACTTCATCACATAACGGTTCACCATAGGTGCATGCTATGGGAATCACAAACTTCAACACAAGTATTCTTTAAATTCACAACTACTCAACTAGCATGACTTTAATATTATCATCTCCATATCTCAAAACAATTATCATGCTTCAATCTTTTCTTAGTATTCAATGCACTCAAAAGAAAGTTTCACAAATCTTGAATACCAAGCATATTATTATTAGGCAAATTACCATGCTATTAAGAGATTCTCAAATTAAGTTAAGTGAAGCATGAGAGATCAATAGTTTCTTTAAAACGAATCCACCACCGTGCTCTAAAAGATCTAAGTAAAGCACATAGAGCAAAATTATCTAGCTCAAAAGATATAAGTGAAGCACATAGAGCAAAACTACTTAGCTCAAAGGATATAAGTGAAGCACATACAACAAAACTACTTAGCTCAACGGATATAAGTGAAGCACATAGAGCAAAACTACTTAGCTTAAAAGATATAAGTGAAGCACATAGAGTATTCTATCAAATTTTAATTCATGTATGGCTCTCTCAAAAGGTGTGTACAGCAAGGATGATTGTGGCATACTAAGACACAAAGACACAAATAATACAAGACGTTTCAAGCAAAACACATATCATGTTGGTGAATAAAAATATAGTTCCAAGTAAATTACCAATGGAAGTGGACGAAAGAGGGGATGCCTTCCGGGGCATCCCCAAGCTTTGACTTTTTGGTGTCCTTGGATTATCTTGGGGGTACCAAGGGAATCCCCAAGCTTAGGCTCTTGCCACTCCTTGTACCATGATCCACCAAAAGAACTCACCCAAAACTTGAAAACTTCACAACACAAAACTGAAAATAGAAAATTCGTGAGCTCCGTTAGCGAAAGAAAACAAAAGACCACTTCAAGGTACTGTAATGAACTCATTCTTTATTTATATTGGTGTTAAAACTACTGTATTCCAACTTCTCTATGGATTATAAACTATTTTACTAGCCATAGATTCATTTAAAATAAGCAAACAACACACGAAAAACAGAATTTGTCAAAAACAGAACAGTTTGTAGTAATCTGTAGCTAGCGCAAGATCTGGAACCCCAAAAATTCTAAAATAAATTTATGGACATGATTAATTTATCTATTAATCATCTCCAAAAACAATTATCTAAATATCACTCTTAAAATAAAAATGACAGCAGTTCTCGTGAGCGCTAAAGTTTCTGTTTTTTTACAGCAAGTTCAACAAGATTTTCCCCAAGTCTTTCCAACGGTTCTACTTGGCACAAACACTAATTAAACACAAAAAACACAACCAAAACAGAGACTAAATAATTTATTTATTACTAAACAGGAGCAAAAAGCAAGGAATAAAAATAAAATTGGGTTGCCTCCCAACAAGCGCTATCGTTTAACGCCCCTAGCTAGGCATAAAAGCGAGGATAGATCTAGGTATTGCCATCTTTGGTAGGCAATCCATAAGTGGCTCTCATGATAGTTTCATATGGTAATTTTATCTTGTTTCTTGGAAAGTGTTCCATGCCCTTTTTTTAATGGAAATTGAAATCTACTATTCCTTTCCTTCATATCAATAATCACACCAACCGTTCTAAGGAAATGTCTACCAAGAATAATAGGGCAAGAAGGATTGCAATCTATATCAAGAACAATGAAATCTATGGGAACATAATTCCTATTTGCAACAATAAGAACATCGTTGATTCTTCCCATAGGTTTCTTAATAGTGGAATCCGCAAGATGAAAGTTTAGAGAGCAATCATCAAAATTACGGAAATCTAGTAAATCACACAAAGTCTTGGGAATAGTAGAGACACTAGCACCCAAATCACACAAAGAATAAAACTCATGATCTTTAATTTTAATTTTAATAGTTGGTTCCCACAAATCATAGAGTTTTCTAGGGATAGAAACTTTCAACTCAAGTTTTTCTTCATAAGATTGCATCAAGGCATCAACAATATGTTCGGTGAAGGCTTTATTTTGACTATAAGCATGTGGAGAATTTAGCACGGATTGCAACAAGGAAATACAATTAATAAAAGAGCAACTTTCATAATTAAATTCCTTGAAATCCAATATAGTTGGTTTAGCAACATCTAGATTTTTATTTCTTTCAATCCCACTTTCATCAATTTCATCACTAAGATCTAAACACTCCGAATTTTTAGAACGCCTTCTAGGTAAAGGAAGATCATATTCAGTTTCATCAAGATTCATATTGCAAAATAAAGATTTAATTGGAGACACATCAATAACTTTTAGATATTCATCTTGATTTTCATAGGAATTGGAAGAACACGCTTTAATAAAGGCATCTTTGGAAGCATGCATCCTAGAAGTTCTTTCTTTACACTCATCAATTGAAATTCTCATGGATTTTAGAGACTCATTAATATCATGCTTAGGTGGAATAGATCTAAGTTTCAAAGCATCAACATCAAGAGCAATTCTATCAACGTTCATAGCCAAATCATCAATCTTAAGCAATTTTTCTTCAATCATAGCATTAAAATTCTTTTGCAAAGAAATAAATTCTTTAATATTAGATTCAAAATCAGAGGGCATCTTATTATAATTTCCATAAGAGTTGTTGTAAGAATTCCCATAATTATTAGAAGGATTACTAGGTTATGGCCTCGGATTAAAATTCCCTCTATAAGCATTGTTACCAAAATTATTCCTACCAACAAAATTCACATCCATAGATTCATTGTTATTCTCAATCAAAGTAGACAAAGGCATATCATTAGGATCAGAAGAAACACTCTTAGTAGCAAATAATTTCATAAGTTCATCCATCTTTCCACTCAACACATTAATTTCTTCTATCGCATGCACTTTTTTATTAGAAGTTCTTTCAGTATGCCATTGAGAATAATTAACCATTATATTATCTAGGAATTTAGTAGCATCTCCTAAAGGGATTTCCATAAAAGTGCCTCCCGCGGCCGAATCTAAAAGATTTCTAGAAGCAAAATTCAATCCGGCATAAAATTTTTGTATAATCATCCACAAATTCAAACCATGAGTGGGGCAATTACGTATCATTAATTTCATTATCTCCCAAGCTTGTGCAACATGTTCATGATCAAGTTGTTTAAAGTTCATTATATCGTTTCTAAGAGAGATGACCTTAGCGGGAGGAAAATACTTAGAGATAAAAGCATCTTTGCACTTGTTCCATGAATCAATACTATTATTAGGAAAAGATGAAACCCAAGCTTTAAAACGATATCTAAGCGAAAAAGGAAATAGCTTCAATTTAACGACATCATTATTGACATTTTTTTCTTTTGCATATTACATAAATCAACGAAGCTATTCAGATGAGTAGCGGCATCTTCACTAGGAAGGCCAGCGAATTGATCTTTCATAACAAGATTCAACAAAGTAGTATTAATTTCACAAGATTCAGCATCGGTAAGAGGAGCAATCGGAGTGCTAAGGAAATCACTATTATTGGTATTGGTGAAGTCACACAATTTAGTGGTATCTTGAGC
>NC_053026.1:513537294-513557294 GCF_003073215.2 Triticum urartu
CCACCGTAACGGAACGCCGTTAAGCTATCGGGTCGGGTTTTGGATCCGATAACCCGTTAACAGCCCCGACCAATGGGGATTTTCCATGTGTAAAATCATCATTGGCTAGAGGAAACACGTGTCGGCTCATCGTTGGGACAGATGTCATCCACTAACTGGACAGAAGGCGCCTATGATACGTCGACACGTGGCACGGCCCAACAGTGGCCCATTCCTGTGAAAAGGCCGACCCGTTTGACTTGGTCAAAAGCTGGCGGGCCGGCCCATGGAAAGCCTGTAAACGGCATGTTCGCATATAGCCCATTTACAGCCCGCTAACCCAAGGCCCGTTACGCCCTATCCGAATTAGGCCCAGTAGCGTCATCTGGGCGCCATCGAATATGATTCCAGCCCATTTTCACTTCTGGCCCATGTATAGCCCATGATGTCTTTCGGCCCATATGAGGCCCTTCGTAACTCTTGGCCCATTAGCGGCCCGTGCTGAAACTGGCCCATAATGAACAATGTATTACTTTACACCCATTAACGGCCCGTGGTGAAACTGGCCCGTAATGAACAGTGTATCACTTTATACCCACTAATGGCCCGTTATTCCGTTGGGCTGTTTCCAGCCCAAGTTAAATTTTGGCCTTCTGAGGGCCCATTTATTCTTGGGCTCATTTGCAGCATTCGGTTACTTACGACCCGTTATTGTCATTTTCTGCTTGTGGGCCAAATTCAGCCCGTCGTTACAGTCGTCTCGTTTGTGGACCATTAGTCTGTTGGGCCATTTTCATAGCATCACCAGATACGGCCTATTAATGGCCCATTATGGTCAGCCCATAAAACGTACGATTTCCATTAAGGCCCGTCTACGGCCCATTAAATGCCCGTACAAGACCCATAAATGAGTCGGCGGCCCATGGATCCTACGAGACGTAGAAGGCCCATGGATCCTACGAGACGTAGAAGGCCCATGGATCCTATGAGACATACAAGGCCCATGGATCCTACGAGACATAGAAGGCCCATGGATCCTACGAGACGTAGAAGGCCCATGGATCCTATGAGACGTAGAAGGCCCATGGATTCGACGGCCCATGAAGGGCCATGGTCGGGCGAGTTGGCCCCCATTTGAACGATATAGCATATTCAAAGAATTATCCTACTCAATACTACCACCTCTAAAAAGCATACACTATACAACAAAGAGATCAAGGCATAGAAAGGTAGAATAATCCTACACTATACAATAAAGAAATTACAGCCGATTATACCCACTGGGCATTATGGTTCGGCACAGGTGATAATAAAGCATACACAAACAGTAAATTACATACACTGGGCAAATACAGCTCATACATCATGGACGCGCATCAACTTAACTCCATTTGAACTATATCTCTTCAGAAAATAGGATTGGCCGGATTTAGATAGCACAAATTTCAGTCTGCAAAATCTCCTATTCCTTCATGGTTACCTCAATGTCTTGTTTCATTTTTTTGACTCTTGCATCTAATACCTGCATGTCCAGTCTCAACTTGTTGATTATACGTTGACAATCATGTACACGTTGTCTTGCCACCTCTAGTTGATGCTCGAGAACATCAGCACATTCCAATCCCAATCCATAATCATTAGGTAACGGCCATGCCACACTGCTCACAGATCTTTGTGTTGATGTCACTTCATCCTGAAATGTTTCTGTAAGTACACATGACTAGGGCAAAAATATAGTTACAACAGTGAAGCGAACAAGACACTATTTTGTACTACATGGAAAAACAGGACTAACAATAATGTTACACGTCACTTTCAAAAAAAATGTTACACTTCATGAAGCATAAGCAGGTGATATTTTAATAATTATAAAAAATATAGTCTGTGCAGCCTGCATATAGAAATCCCTCTTAGCTCACTAGAGGAGCATGATGTTGGGGCCCAATCGAAAACACAGACAAGTTACAAATTTAGACAGCACGTTGCGTATAAGTAAGCAAGCAGTTGGCCATTCTGTGCCTCAATTAAAGTCTTAGGGAGCATAATGAACAGCAGAGGGTTTCATACAAACATACTACAACAGGCAAAACTATGCAATCATTAGCGTAGTATAAACTAGATTGTGAGCCTCATGCAATAATAGTTGGTTAATAGACTTCAAAGCTTCAGGCACACTTCAGCAGAGTAATTAAATGGTAAGGCCTTTAATTATGTCAACTAATAGTGATACAAGTACCGAACATCAGGCATGATTATTTGGGCATCTCATTAACTGAGGACAAATAAAGCAATTGAAAAGAGAAAATTAACTATGCCCGAAACAAACAAGGAATTGAACTGTTGAGTTGCATATAGTGACTTAGCTTAGCAGGTTGAAGAGGCTCAGCGCAGCTCCTACTTCTCTTGCAAGGCTCCTTCCTAACATCTTGTACTTGCAAATCCTCAATCTTATCTTCATTGCACCCCCTCTGCAAGGTGACACAAACTAGTTACTCGTCTCCTTGGAAGATAAATATGCATACTTTCCAGTCTGTGAACATAAAAGGATGAGATTATAACAAAACAACACCACATAATGAAACATGCCGCATCTCTTGCACTTGCACACAATGAAATGAGCATTTACTATGTCTGCACTATGTAAAAACTAGGCATACCTTCGAACTGGATCTCCAGGTACTCTTGGAGAGCCTATTGTAGTGTACAACCAAACCTTTATGTCACCTATGAGTTAGACAAAGCCCCACTACAGCAGCCCTTAGTGTTTAAATCGTTAACAAGCTCTGTTAGAGTGTTAGGTCAAGAACAACAAGTAATCAAAGCAAACAGTCCTAGTATGGCTGGCTGATGCAAACAAGCAATTGAACAGATGTGTGAACAAATCTTACATATCAAGAAAAGAAGCAAAGAAGGAGGCTTAAAGACCATCACTTGACTGACCAGATTTAAGGGGAATTTAAACATCATGTGCAACGTATGAACTAACATAAACATTGCATATTCCAGATTCTACAATGGAATGCACATGTATTAGGTTATGCCATGTATGATGATGCCTAAATGTACCGATAGCACGCAGGAGTGATTCATCATTGCACACACAATTGAATTGCAGGTTAAGGGCCAGTTCGATTCCGCCTTTTCAGGGCATATTGTCAAAATAAGCCATAAAAGTAGTAAAGAAGTCATTTTTGAGTTATGGGCTTGGGCTTAACTAATTTTGCTTTGGAGGGGGGTGTTTCGGGTAGAACCTCACTAAAAATTAAAGGGAAGGGGAATAGTGAAATGACTCTGTTGTCTGCCTATATTACACTCAAAATGCAACTGCTGACGCCCGTGTCACACCTGCCCCTCAAGTAAAAACGAACACGCAAGCATTCATTGCCCTACCCACTTGCATCTCCTCTCCCCTTTCCCTCTACCTCGATCCCCTGCCTACAGCACTAGGGTTCCTCCAGCGAGTCGTCGCCACTGGTCCCATCTGGCCTGGTCCTCGACGATGCTATGTCCAGCTAGGCTACATGGCCGGCGGGTAGGGGCAAATCTCCTTGGTTGCTCCTCCCTCTGGCACCGCCCCTCATTCTCATGGTCTCCAGCAGCTGCTCCACTGTGGTTCGTCCAACGCACTAGTCTGGCGGGTGCTGCACAACTACGGTTGTTGCCACACTACGGCAGAAGGCACCTTATTCCCCCTCCCCTCCTCCCAGGCCATGGCATTGAGGTGCTGTTGAAGGATGAGCTCATCCAACAAGGTGAGGATCTCCTCTGATTTTTTGCCAAATTTTCATTCTGATCCACTATACGATGAATTGCTATGAGCTACTTTTGCTGCTGCTATATGATGCATTGCTATGAGCTGCTCCTGCTGTTGCTATATGATGAATTTCTATGAGCTGCTGCTGTATGATGAGTTGCTATGAGCTGCTGCCGCTGCTATATGATGAATTGCTATGAGCTGCTGCTGCTATATGATGAGTTGCTACAAGCTTCTCCTGCTGCTGCTATATGATGAATTGCTATGAGCTGCTCCTGCTGCTGCTATATGATGAATTGCTATGAGCTGCTCCTGCTGCTGCTGTATGATGAATTGCTATGAGCTACTCCTGCTGCTGCTATATGATGAATTGCTATGAGCTGCTCCTGTATGATGAGTTGCCATGAGCTGCTTCTGCTGCTATATGATGCTTTCAGGTGGTGCTGCTATGCGATAATAACCAGCCACTTGGACCATCGAATTTCAATAAATAATTGTTCTTCATTTAAATGTGGGTCATGCGTTCTTCGTTTAAATTAGGCAATGGGATATCTATGGAAACATTGACCAAAGTAGATTCTGCCAAGTAGATGGTATCTTTGTATTTGCATTTTGAGCAAATAGTGATGGTCTGTTTTCCTATCATATTAATTACTGCACTGGGTTCAATTTGTGATGTTTGCAAGTCAAATTAATTTCTATATGGGCAGCAAAATGAAAAAAATATAATGCAATCTAGACTTTCCACTGATCATACCAAAGATAAGCTAAAAACGCAATGAAAAGAACTGGTTGGCTTATTACATGGAGCTTATATTCATAGGTGCTTATTTTCTTAGGATAACTCGTAATAAATGTCCCTAAGAAACTTGGCTAATAGAACTGGCATACAAATAACATGTCACGATGATTGCAATGGAGGAGTGACGTACCATAGCACACTGTATAGGCTCACCGCTGCCTCTCCTTTTTTGCGATGTTCCATGAAATTGCCACATACATCTTGTACTTTTTCATTGTGTAACCCTATCTGCAAGTTAACACGGCTAATTTCAGACATCTCTACATGATACTACATTGCATATTCCTTGCGCATATTTAAACCACCAATTAACGATTGTGTGCGTACCATAAACTAGCCATGACTCTGTATGCTGGACTAGCAGACACTCTAAGGGAGCCTAATGTAGTGCACTGGAATTCCTACATGCCACCTACGATTTTGTGTAATGTACTGCCCCTGTTCCTAAATATATGTCTTTGTAGAGATTCCAGTACGGACCACATACAGATGTATATAGATGCATTTTCGAGTGTAGATTCACTCATTTTGCTCTGTATGTAGCCTATAGTGGAATCTCTAGAAAGACTTATATTTAGGAATGGAGGTACGAGGTAGTATCATGTATGACATCTACATATCTAATTTAGCAGCCAGTAGTAGAAATCATTGTCTGCACAAAGGGATTACTGGTCGAAAATCCTAGCAAAGCACGCTGGCAGGCACAGAACAATACAAGAGAGAGAGAGAGACGCGCTTACAAGATCATAGCAATGCCTTAGTCCAGGATCTTGGTTGGCCAAGCTGTTAGATCCAGAAGAAACATCGTCCTTGTAGTTTTTGCCAGCTGCATAACAGGTAACATCGGTCGGTTAGTATATTTGAAGTACATCGGGCAGGTGATGCTGGACGGGTTTAAAGGTGACAAGTACCTAGGCCGTGGCAGGTGCTTGGCATCTCTCCAGACGGTGGGAATCAGGTTAGAAATGTCGAGGGTGATGACGTTGCGCTGGCTGTCGGGGTCCGGTAAGGAGATCTAGAACCGTCGATTAGGGTGTTTGTGGAGCGGCTCTGGTAGGGTGGACTACGGTGTGGGCGAAGCGGATCTGTGGCCGTGGACGAGGGTGTAGATGAAGCTGCTCCGGTGGTTGGGTTAAGGATGGTGTCGACAACGCGGATCTGCGGCCATGGACGGGGCGTCAGAAGCTGCTCCAGTGGTTGGGTTAAGGATGGTGTCGACGATGCGAATCTGCGGCCGTGGACGGGCGTCAGAAGCTGCTCCGGTGGCTGGGTTAAGGGTGGTGTCGACGATGCGGATATGCGGCCGTGGACGGGGCGTCAGAAGCTACTCCGGTAGGTTGGATGAGGGTGCGAGGAAGCGGATATGAGGCCGTGGACTTGTGAGTTGGCAAAGCGGCCCCGATAGGGTTGAGAATGGCATAGGCGAAGCTACTTCGGTAGGGTTGACGATGGTGTCGGCGAAGCGGGTCCGGTAGGGTTGAGGAAGGTGTCGGCGAATTGGCTCCGGTAGGGTTGAGGAAGGTGTCGGCGAAAAGGATCACACTACAAAAAAATACACTTCCGTGATGATACGTGTTTGTCACAGTAGGTGGCGTTTTCTGTCATGCATGTACATCCATGACAAATTTATGACAGAATCAACATAGTCATACCTGTGCTGTCGTAGAAGTGTTCCATGACATTACCAAAATTATCATCATGGAAGTGTCCACTTCCATGACGATAAATCGCGCGTCATAGAAGTGCTTTCGTCAAGGGTGACCGACATGTGGCATCCACCGTAACGGAACACCGTTAAGCTATCGGGTCGGGTTTTGGATCCGATAACCCATTAACAGCCCCGACCAATGGGGATTTTCCATGTGTAAAATCATCCTTGGCTGGAGGAAACACGTGTCGGCTCATCATTGGGACAGATGTCAACCACTCATTGGACGGAAGACGCCTATGATACGTCGACACGTGGCACGGCCCAACAGAGGCCCATTCCTGTGAAAAGCCCGGCCCGTTTGACTTGGTCAAAAGCTGGCGGGCCGGCCCATGGAAAGCCTGTTAACGGCCTGTTCGAATATAGCCCATTTATAGCCCACTAACCCAAGGCCCGTTACGCCCTATCCGAATTAGGCCCAGTAGCGTCATCTAGGCCATCCAATATGATTCCAGCCCGTTTTCACTTCTGGCCCGTGTATGGCCCATGACGTCTTTCGACCCATATGAGGCCCTATGTAACTCTTGGCCTACTAACGGCCCATGGTGAAACTGGCCCGTAATGAACAGTGTATCACTTTACACCCATTAACGGCCCGTGGTGAAACTGGCCCGTAATGAACAGTGTATCACTTTATACCCATTAACTGCCCGTTATTCCGTTGGGCTATTTCCAACCCATGTTATCTTTCGGCCTTCTCAGAGCCCATTTATTCTTGGGCTCATTTTCAGCATTCATTTACTTACGGCCCGTTACTATCATTTTCTGCTTGTGGGCCAAATTCAACCCGTGGTTACAGTCGGCCCGTTTGTGGTCCGTTAATACATTGGGCCGATTTCATAGCGTCATCAAATACGGCCTATTACCGATGGCCCGTTATGGTCGGTCCATGAACGGACGATTCCAACTCTAGCCCGTTTACGACCATAATGCGGTCTGTTTGGCCCATGTTTGGCCAATCGATTATATGGCTCGTATAAGGCCCATTGATAATACGGCCCGTAGAAGGCCCATTGTTTCTATGGCCCGTAGAAGGCCCATTGTTTCTACGGCCCGTAGAAGGCCCACTGTTTCTACGGCCAGTAGGAGGCGCAGTGTCACTACAGTAAATATTAGCCCATGGTTATTGTGGCCTAGTTTTAAAAAATAGGTTATTGCAGCCACTAGCTAACCGCGGAAAAAGAACTGCAATGACTACAAGCAAACAAATAAACAAGACAACAAGGAAATAAATAAGCAAGCAACTAACGCTAGGCTATCACGGCTATTACACATATTACATCCACTGGGCATCAAAGTTCGCCACCAGTGCAAATATAGGGAACAAAGCAACATATCATATACACTGGTTGTCAAAGTTGGCGACCAGCGCAAATAAACGCGGCAGCAGAACAAATCCAGAACTGAAACCACTTTAGAAGATCTCAAGAAACAATATCCTGGGTACCCATAATGCTAGCAAGATGCTTAGCAAGCTTATTAACTTTCTCTTGTTTGGCGCTTAAATCCTCCAGCGCTTGCTGTTGCACCAGAAAATATGCATCTGAATTCTGCAGGGACTTCCTCAGTCCTTCAGCTTCCTGTCGCAGCACATCTGATCGATGTATTTCAACTTGAAGTTGAGACTCAAGAAGACGAACTGATTCAGGCAGCGATTTCGATGAGCTTGTGCCAGCAGTAGTGGCCAGTAACTCAAACACTACATCAAGACAGGACTTTTGGGTTCCCTCACTGTCGTCAAGATAGTTTTTATCAGCTTTCTTGGAGACCAACAGGGATGTCTCACTATCTTGAACCTTATCTGCATTACTTCCTTTACCATTGGATAATGCGGTACTGTTCTCCAATATTTTGTCCGCATTCTAAAAGAGAAACAAGCAGACACATCACATGTTTACCATGTTGTATATGAAATTCATTTTGGTAAATGAGTTCAGTAGTAAAGTGGACAGGATAACAGCATGAAACAAACATATATCTATGTACCATGGTCACTTTATGGTCTATATCATTCTAGTTTTTGTTGCCAAATCAAGATAGAGACACAGTTAAAATAATATTTGTTCAAGACAAAGCAGAATAGACAAAATATAAGTGTGGGTAACTATAGAGCAATAACAACACTTGTAATGTGCATGACATGAGAGCATAACTGTTTATTCAATTGAAACTGAAATCAACATAGAGCAGGTTACAACAGCAAACCAGTTAAAGAAACAGGTTTAAAACATACCTGTTGCGCCATTGGAGTTTCACTTCCATCCTTCAAATTTGAAAATAGTTGGTATGAGTAAATACAGTCATGCAAGAGCAAAGGAGTATGAACCATAGCTACAGAACCTAACCTGAGAACAAATCTTCTTCTCCTTTAAGCGTTGAGTTGGGATTCGGAGTGGTGGTCCTCGTGCTTTGGGCACTGCAGTTCCCTTACTAACTGCTCGTGTTTGGGTGCTCTGTGGTGGAGACGGTGCTGTGTCAACTGGAACTGGGTTACTATCTGCCGAGGTTGGGGTTAGAAGGGGTGTAGCTAGTTCTCTGTCCAACTGGGTAGGGGTACAATCTGCGAGAGTCTGGGTTATGTGTGGTGGATCTGGTCCTTGGGCAAGTGCAACCGTGGTTCTATCTGCATCAACTGGTAGCACTATCTTTTCTGAAGACCGTGTTGTTACTCCCTTAGATACTGCCATCATGCTCTCCAAATCAAATGGCTGATAAACAAGAAAAGTAATTGAAAGTATAGACATTGTATGATAGACAGGTGCAATGGATAGTGGGGAGTAAAAGAGGGCATGAAATAATTCATATTTATGTTGTCTAACCAAACAAGATAGCATGACACAATTTCACATATATGATGACTAACTAAACAGGATAGCATGACACAATTTCACATTATGATGGCTAACTAAAAAAGATGGAAAGACATAGTTCAAAATATGAGACTATGTAAACAGGATGACATGACATAACTATATAGTGTGTTTATTAAATAGGTTGGCATGCCATAATTCACATACATTCACGGATAGAATGCCATAATTCAAAATATGATTACTGTAAACACTAAACAGGATGAGATGATATAACTATATGATGTCTTTATTAAATGGGTTGCCATGCCATAATTCAGATAGATGATGTGTATGTACTATGTAAACATGATGACATGATATAATTCAAATATATGATTTATATAGTAAGCAAGTAAGCAGATGGCAATCCATATATGATGTAAAAACTAAGCAATGCAACACAACATGCATGACATGGGTAATATAACCCTGCCAAGTTCGAGCATAGACCTCAGGGGGAAAATAGGACTGGTCATCGGTCTCTGAATCCTCCTCTGAGGAGCTCTCTGTAACCAGCAAGATGTCTACTTCAGCAGGTTGCTCTAAATACCTTGTTTTCACTCCAGATACTTCCATCACCGCAAATGGCTGATGCACAGGAAGAGTAGTTGAATATACAAACGTTGTCGACAAATGGAACATGTAATACAAAAAAATGATAGCATGATATAATTCACATACATGATGATTGGCTAAACAACATGGCATTGCATAATTCACATATATAATGCCTTTGCAACAAGATAGCATTGTATAATTCACATATATAATGTCTTGCAACAAGATGGCAATGCATAATTCACATATATGATAATTAGACACTGAACAGGTGGCATTCGCACAAAGCATGTCTAAACTAATCAAATGACATAGCAATGCGAGACACCATACGCACGATATGAGCAACATAACCCTGCCAAGTTAGAGCATACACCTCGGGGGGGATAGGACTGGTCATCTGTCTCTGAATCCTCCTCTGAGGAGCTATCCGTAACTAGCGAGATATGCGCTTCGTCAGATAGCATAGTCTGCTCTGAAGACCTTGTTTTTACTCCAGAATTTGCCATCACCGTGTCAAATGGCTGATGCACACAAAGAGCGGTTGAATGTAATAACATTGTTGACAAATGTAATATGTAACGAAAAAAAGGATGGCCTGATATAATTTACATATAAGATGACTGGCTAAGCAGGATGACATTGCAAAATTCACATATATGATGCCTGGCTAAACAAGATGGCGTTGCATAATTCACATAAATGATGAATAAACTAAACAGATGGCATTCGCACAAAGGATGTCTAAACTAAGCAGATGACATATTTGATGTATAAAGTAAGCAATGCAAGACACCATATGCATGATATAACCAACATCAGCATGCCAAGTTAGAGCGAAGACCTTAGGGGGTAAATAGGAGTTGTCTTCTCCTTCTGAATCCCCCTCAGAATAGATATCTTCCTCTCGATTACAATCCAAAATGCATGGAGGGGGCTGCCTTTGCGCCTACCATGGAGCGACGTCTGCATGAAATTTTATTGCCACGCAAAGCTCGTCTCTTTTGCTCTACATGTTCAGTTCCATTGTTTACAATAACTATCATGCATAGAACTAAAACATAGTGAGATTATGTAAGGAGTGCATGCAGAAATCCAGAGTGATGGTAGCAACTTGTGGATAGACCCAAAACCAATAATAGCAGGCAGATAATGGCTTCAGTTAAAAAATACAGATAATGGCTTCTTTAATGTTTGTTTCCCACCCAACATGAAACTCATAGTAGACACTGGAGATTAACCAGATAGTAGATAGATACTATTGATAGCAGCCCCGATATGTACCCCACAACCATTTAAAAACTCAAGTTTGACCATTAGTTTGGAGCTGACTCAGAGTCTAATCGGTGAACAAGACGATAAAGTAGCATGTAATATTAAGCGATGCATAACGTAAGCAGACACGAAAGAGTGTGACCTCTCTTGCGGACACGTGTAGTCCTCGAGGTCATCTTCTCGGTTGATGATGGTAGTGTAGTTTTCATGGCTGCCAGCGGCGGGGAAGAAGATCTGAGGTGGCAAAAGACAGTCTGGAGGCCGGATCCCTGGTGTGCTGGACCCTTCTGTCGTTGGAGCAGCTGAGCTGGGGTGGACGACGACGCAGCAGGAGCGGGACAAACCACGCAAGGTTTTCTTTGACAACTATCTATAAGAGAAGTAATTCTGTAAGGGCTCGTTTGAATTGGAGGATTCCAACAATGCAGGGATAGGAAATAGACAGGAATAGGATGGGAATGCACGTGCAAAACAGAGAATTTAAAAACACAGGATTTCTGCCAATCTGGGTGTTTGATTCATATACTACAAAGTTTAGAAGTAAATAACTCAAGCTCGAAAGCAGAGCGTCGTTGGCCATATCAGATAATAGAATTTACCAATGGCATTATGTATCAGGGAAAGACCTTCTCGAGGTTTTTGTATATAAAGGACATTGTCGGATTGATAATTCAACAAAGGATTTGACGGTCCACAACGGAGTTGATGCGAGCATCGGCACACAATCAGAAGAAGAAACAATGCAAAGGGAATGGGGTATAGGAACAACTGACTATTCAAAGCTCAAATGTAAAGGAATTATGATTTCCAATTCAAGGGATCAGAAAGCAAACGCTCTGATTAAGGATGAATATGTTGAGTAGGCTTAGGGGTTCAATCACTGGCAATTTGATTGGTCTAGATCTAGCTCATATCCAAATGACATCTGAGCCGAAAGGATAATCTTAGGATTCGACTGATGATTGTGAACATTCTCAACTTATTGATTAAATTGACTCAAGAATGATAGTGACAAGGAATGCCAATAGGATTACTATACTTATGGGGTTAACCATAATGCAAGCAAGCAAGAATTTCAAAAGCAATAAGTTGCTAAGGATTTTCGGAAGATCGAATATTATTTTGAAGAACTTAGTGAAACACACGAACAACTAGGGATGGGCGGATACTCGGTAAGTGCGAGAAATTATCCATAGGGGTGTATATGTGGATAATGAACTGCAAGGCAGTAGGTACAAAGTATTCTTGGAACAATAGACAGGATTTCTGAGGTATCTTATAATAACAAGATCAACTAGGAATGGAGTTATGGACGACAAGTGTATGTAGCTTTCCATAGGGATTTATCGGTGGTATGGAATTGCAACAACGAAGGGCACAAGGGTCCCGGGAAAGCATCAAAGAGTGTCTTTAGAATCTTCTGGTGCAACAAGCGATCATCTGGCCTGAAGGGGCTCTCCGGGAGGAAGTATTTTCGAGAACCTAAAGTTAGATTTTAGCAAATCATTTAACCCAAATAGAAGAGAGGTCAGAGTCCCATAGTAAAGGTCGAGGAATAAAAGATCCTACTACCACCCAATGGCGACATGGGCCCGTAAGCCACACAGCCATGTTAGTAAAAGTTTTTCAATGACTAGACTCGACTTCGGCCAAGGAGTCTGAAAGGGGATTCCTACAGGCAGTCGGCTCTGATACCAACTTGTGACGCCCCCGATTCAATCGTACACTAATCATACACGCAAACGTGTACGATCAAGATCAGGGACTCACGGGAAGATATCACAACACAACTCTACAAATAAAATAAGTCATACAAGCATCATATTACAAGCCAGGGGCCTCGAGGGCTCGAATACAGGAGCTCGATCATAGATGAGTCAGCGGAAGCAACAATATCTGAGTACAGACATAAGTTAAACAAGTTTGCCTTAAAGAAGGCTAGCACAAACTGGGATACAGATCAAAAGAGGCGCATGCCTCCTGCCTGGGATCCTCCTAAACTACTCCCGGTCGCCGTCAGCGGACTGCACGTAGTAGTAGGCACCTCCGGTGTAGTAGGAGTCGTTGTCGACAGTGGCGTCTGGCTCCTGGGCTCCAGCATCTGGTTGCGACAACCAGGTAGAAGGGAAAGGGGGGAAATAGGAAGAAAAGCAACCGTGAGTACTCATCCAAAGTACTCGCAAGCAAGGAGCTACACTACATATGCATGGTTATATGTGTAAAAGGGCCATATCAGTGGACTGAACTGTAGAATGCCAGAATAAGAGGGGGATAACTAATCCTGTCGAAGACTACGCTTCTGGCAGCCTTCATCTTGCAGCATGTGGAAGAGAGTAGACTGAAGTCCTCCAAGTAGCATCGCATAGCATAATCCTACCTGGCGATCCTCTCCTCGTCGCCCTGTTAGAGAGCGACCACCGGGTTGTATCTGGCACTTGGAAGGGTGTGTTTTATTAAGTATCCAGTTCTAGTTTTCATAAGGTAAAGGTACAAATCCAGGTCGTCCTTTTACCGAGGGGCACGGATATTCGAATAGATCAACTTCCCTGCAGGGGTGCACCACATTTCCCAACATGCTCGATCCCCTTTGTCCGCACACACTTTTCTGGGTCATGCCCAGCCTCGGAAGATCAACACGTCGCAACCCTACCTAGGCACAACAGAGAGGTCAGCACGCCGGTCTAAATCCTATGGCGCAGGGGTCTGGGCCCATCGCCCATTGCACACCTACACGTTGCGAGGGCGGTCGGAAGCAGAACTAGCCCCCTTAATACAAGAGCAGGCTTACGGTCCAATCCGGCGCGTGCCGCTCAGTCGCTGACGTCACGAAGGCTTCGGCTGATACCACGACGTCGAGTGCCCATAACTGTCCCCGCGTAGATGGTTCATGCGTATAGGCCAGTGGCCAGACTCAGATCAAATACCAAGATCTCGTTAAACGTGTTATCTTCAAATAACCGCGAACGCCGACTAGGGCCAGGCCCAATTCTCTCCTTGGTGGTCTCAACCTGCCCTGTCGCTTCACCACAAAGATCCACACAGAGGGCCGTTGGGACAAAGGTCCTTTCAGCCCCCAATCCGTGAATCACTCGCGGGTGCTCCACAAGCTGACCCGTCTTTAGTCACCACATGTATCATGTATAAAGTATATAGTATATACGCGTGATCACCTCTCGAGTGATCACGGACCGATAGTATAGCATGGCAGACGAACAAGAATGTAAGGCCACTGATGATAAACTAGCATCCTATACTAAGCATTTAGGATTGCAGGTAAGGTATCAATAGTTGTAGCAACAATGACAGGCTATGCATCAGAATAGGATTAACGGAAAGCAGTAACATACTACACTACTCTAATGCAAGCAGTATAGAGGAGAGTAGGTGATATCTGGTGATCAAGGGGGGAGGGGCTTGCCTGGTTGCTCTAGCAAGAGAGCAGGGTCGTCAACACCGTAGTCGATCAGGGCAGCAGCGACGTCAGCCTCGTAGTCTACCGGAGAGAAGAGGGGGGAGAAACAATAAATATAATGCAAACAAAGCATCACAGAACATAATGAGGCAATACACGGTGATAGGAATGCCCCAACGCGGCAGGAGGTGATACCGAAGAAGGGGGGAAACATCCGGGAAAGTATCCCCAGTGTTTTGCGTTTTCGGACAGATGAACCGGAGGGGGAAAGTTGCGAGTTTGATAGGTTAGGGATGTGTGGTGGACGAACGGGTGGCGTATCCGGATTCGTCTCGTCGTTCTGAGCAACTTTCCTGTTGAAAATAATTTAATCCGAGTTACGGTTTAAAAGATATGATTTTCTAAAGATTTTATTAATTTCTGGAATTTAATTAATTATTTAATTTAATTCAAAAATGGATTTATGACATCAGCATGAGGTCATGCTGACGTCAGCAGTCAACAGGGTTGACTGGTCAACCTGACCAGTGGGTCCCACTGGTCAGAGACACATTTCAAATTAAACAATTTAATTACCCTAATTAGTATTAATTAGGGTGTGGGCCCCACTGACATACTAATTAATTCGCTAATTAACTAACCAGGTTAATTAGATAACTAATGTTTAATTAGCTTAATTATTAGATTAGATTAATTAATTAAAATTAATTAAGTTAAGTATTTCTTTAATTAATTAATTATTTTTATTTTATTTTTAAATACGTTCTGGGCTAGGCCCACCTGTCATTGCGTGTGTGCGTGCGGTGGCGCACCGAGGGAGGCACGGACGGCGTGGGGACAAGGGAAGGAGGAGGGCGGAGGCCGTGGCCTCACCGTGAATTGTAGGGACGGGGCAGCGGGGGGGGGGGGGGGGGGGGGGGGGGGGGGAGGTGGAGGTCGGGGACGACGGCGACGCGGTGCAGGCCGGCAAGGAGGAGGAGGTAGGCCGGCGAGGTGGCACGGCGACGGAGAGGACGGCGGCGATCCGCGACGGGGTAGGGGTGCCGTGCGTCGATGGCGTGTGACGAGGAGGGGGAGGAGGACGAGCGGCGGAGTCGGGGAGACGGCACCGACGACGACGGGTAGCGGGGCGGCAGGGGTTCCGAGCGGCGACGTAGCTACGGGGGCGACGGCGTCGTTCGGCGGTGTCGAGCGGCCTCCTCCTCGCGATCCAATCGGGAGAGAGGGGGAAGATATTTCGGGGAGTGGGGGAAGTGGGGGTGTGTCGGTGAGTGGGGGTGTGGGGAAAGGATAAGGGTGCGGGGGTGGGCCGCAGCTGGGCCGGCCTGTGGCCTGCTAGGCCGAAGCCCAGGGGGATGGGGGTCTTCATCTTTTTTTTGTTAATTTTCTCTTTTCTTTTACTTATTCTTTTCTGTTCTATTTTAGTTTACACATTATTTCCTAAAACAATGTTTCACCATAACCCACTGCCATAAAATTTTAATACTTATAACAATTTAGTTTTGAAAATGTTTATTATTTTTAAAGCATTTAAATAATTGTATTTGCTACCATTTTATTCATTTTAGAGTATTGAAACATTTTATAAAAGTGTGTTTCTCCACCATAATTACCTATGCATTATTTGGCTCACTCCGAACATTTTAGTTTTAAAGTTTGAAAACTTTTGTTGTTTGCCTGATTTTGAATTTTGAATTTGAATCAGTTTCGAACTAATGCGAGATTAACAACAGTAATCATGGTGACTCAGCATCGTTAACGTGGGACTACTGTAGCGTAACTATCCGGGCATCACAAGCACACAGGGTTAAGAGCTAGCAGAGGGAGGGGGAGAAGAAATGCAGTGTACGCCGGACCACGGCGACTGCGATGGATAGTGGCTATGGCACCGTGTTCGACATGATGAGCATGGAGTCGTCGACAAGCTACCCCGTCGGCGGCATGGCGAGCGACACCGTCGACGAACTAGTTGTGGTGCTCGCGCAAAGACAGTCGACCGAGGAGGAGAATGCAGTGCTCGCGCCATGGTATCGTCAGTGCAGTGGGCGAGAGAGGAGGCCGAGATGATCGACGCCGGGAACGACTCCAGTGTAGTAGGGCGAGAGAGAGGAGGCCAAGATGATTGACCCCGTCGGTGGTGCGGCAAACTGCAGTGTGCACGAAGGCAGAGGACAGAAGAAAGCAGTGTGCGCGCCATTGCGGCGTCAGTGCAGCAGGAGGACGACAGAGAGTAGGCCAAGATGAGCGACGCCCAAAACGACTCTACTGTAGTAGGACGTGGGCAAGGAGATCAAGGGGAAGAGCTTTGGCGTTGAGAGGAACGAATAGGAGAGCTCTGAGTAGAGGACAGAGGAGCTTGACATGGCAGCGTCAGTGCAGTAGACTGCTGTTCATAGAGAGATGAAGCTACGATCGTTGAAACCAAAAACTTACAACACGAATGTTGTGAGGAACTGTAAGATTAGGCTGCTGGTCGAAGGAAATTTCAAATGATCGATCGTGCACGACGAATCTGACAAAATTTGTCCCTAATAGCTCCAAACGGGAACACAAGATTAAGAACTTACGGCCGATGAAACTGCGAACCGATCGCCTGAATGGAACCGTAGCATCGAGGTGCAGCTTTTTCGTGTAGAGCTTACCTCGAACCGAAGCACCATTGTGTAGATCAGAGGGGCATGGAAGAGAGGAGATTAGGGAGGAGCTTACTGGAGGTTGAAGAAGACACCACGTAAACAGATCGCATCCCTCCCGTTTCTCCTCGTGTAGGACCCGCCCGCTGCGCTTCCGCCAATCCCGGACGCTCCAGAGAAACTACCGATTCCAGGGTTCTCAGCGAGCCAGTCCCAGAGGTGCTTTAAGTTTCATGCTATGCAGGCCCAGCAGTAAAACCAGGCAACCAATCATCCCATTCCCTTCCCGCACATGCCTGGTTGGGCCTCCTGCAGGCAACCAAACACGCCCTAAGGTGACCCGCAGGGCTTGGAACATCCACGAGACATGGCCGCACCAGGGGAGCACGTCTTTGGAAAGATGAATATTTCAGGCCAATAATATAGACCTATTAGCATTCTTCAGACTACTATATGACTGCTCTGCTTTATAAAAGGAAACTCTTCCGCTACACTTCTATTTTAATCACTGTATCTTAACTGCAATGTTAGAACATTAACAAGTACATCAGCATAACTGATGCACACAGTGACGCAGAGGAGGCGCGCCCCAGCCACTAGTGTTGAGTAAGAGTGTAGGACATGTCGTTCAGCTAGGTAGGTATGTAGCTGATAGAACAACATAGGGCCATGATTCTATTTGATTCGAGGGCCTACGTTGTAGCATACATATATGGATAATCAACTAACGTCCCAAAACAAGTGATCGAGCACGTTCTGTTTGCGCCCGGAAATAAACGTGCCAAACTAGCTACCAGGCCACGTATGCATGTGTGTGTGCATCCACGTGCACGTTTGTATGATTGGTGTAGATCAGAGTGGCAAGCTGAACAAAATGCATGGCACCATCGAAAAGGACAGGAAATGACGTACGTGGCACGTGAAAGTGACTCAAAAGAAAGCTTGGAAGCAAGATTTGAGAAGAAATTGAGTTGCTAGAAGGGCAAGCTCATGTCATACGGAGGCTGATTAATTCTTATTAATTCGGTCCTCACGAGTATGCCTACGTTTCTCTTGTGTTTCTTTGAGGTTCCAGTTGGATTTAGAAAAAGGCTGGACTTCTATAGATCCCGGTTCTTCTAGCAGAGTGATGAACTCAAAAGAAAATACAGACTCGCCAAATGGGACATTATTTGTCGACCAAAAGACCAAGGGGGTTTTGGCATTGAAAATCTTGAAGTTAAAAACAGATGTCTTCTCATCAAGTGGCTGTCTAAGTTATCTGTAGAGACAGAGGCCACATGGGCGCAGATTCTCCGTAGTAAGTATCTTCATTCCAAAACCTTGTCCCAGGTGACAACAAGACCGACGGATTCGCCATTTTGGAAAGGGTTGATGAGAGTCAAATCAGCCTTTTTCAATAGGACAAAGTTTATAATCGGAAATGGCACCAACACGCGTTTCTGGGAGGATACTTGGCTAGGAGAGACACCCCTCGCACTTCAATACCCGTCTCTTTATAGTATTGTTCAACGACGAGACGTGTACGTTGCTACAGTATTTCCGTCCATCCCCCTTAATATTCATTTCAGGAGAACGCTAGCTGGTAACCATTGGGAAGCTTGGCTCCATTTAGTGCGTAGACTGATGGAGGTCCAGTTGTCTCAACAGCCCGATCAGTTGCGCTGGAAGCTTACTAGGAGTCTAGGACTGGGGAGTTTATAGTTAAATCGATGTATCTCGATGTTATCAACGCTAGTCCCATTCCTACTTCCAAACATGTCTGGAAAGTCAAAGTTCCTTTGAAAATTGAAGTGTTTATGTGGTTTGTACATAAACAAGTAATCTTAACCAAGGACAATTTGGCAAAGCGTAACTAGACAGGACCTACTAGGTGTAGTTTTTGTGATCGGGGTGAAACCATCAAACACCTTTTTCTTGACTGCCCGATGGCAAAAGTGTTATGGCGGATGGTGCACATAGCCTTTAATACTACTCCTCTGAATTCTGTCAGCACGTTATTTGGAACGTGGCTTAACGGGATAGAGGCCGAAATAGCGAGACACATTCGCGTAGGAGTATGTGCTTTATTGTGGGCAGTCTGGAATTGCAGAAATGACTTGGTTTTTAACAGAACAACAAATTTTCATTTTTTGCAGGTTATCTTCCGAACCACTACTTTGATCCGTATGTGGTCGCTACTCACTCTGACGGAGGCTATGGAGCATTTGGTTACTGGATCTATCCGATGGGAGATGGTAGCACAGGATATATTTGACCATTTTGGGCTGCGGCCAACTCTCAATAGCTTCAATCTTGGCTTTATCAACTTCAATTCCCTATGGAGTAACAACATAGCCAAGAAAAGATACTCGGTCGGTGCAAAAGGTGCACTTTCCAAGGTTACCAAACAAACGTGCATCACGTAGAGCAATAAAAACAGCACGCAAATGTTCCAAATGTTCCTCCAAAGATTTGCTATAAATCAATATGTCATCAAAGTAAACTACCACAACACAAATCGTCCAATATAAGCACGTAAAACTTCGTCCATTAATCCCATGTAAGTACTAGGTGCATTAGTTAACCCAAAAGGCATGACTAACCACTCATATAATCCAAACTTAGTTTTAAATGCTGTTTTCCATTCATCTCCCAATTTCATACGAATTTGATGGTATCCACTACGCAAATCAACTTTGGAGAATATTGTAGAGCCACTCAATTCATCAAGCATATCATCTAGCCTAGGAATAGGATGACGATAACGAATAGTAATATTATTAATGCCTCTACAATCAACACACATACGCGACATACCATCCTTTTTTGCACTAGTATAATAGGAACAACACAAGGACTAAGAGATTCGCGTATATAACCTTTGTCGAGCAGCTCCTGTACTTGACGCATAATCTCCTTCATCTCTTCTGGATTGGTATGGTATGGCGCACGGTTAGGCAGTGAAGCATCGGGAATTAAGTCAATCTGATGCTCAATCCCTCAAATCGGTGGTAATCCCGGTGGCACGTCTTGTGGAAGGACGTC